>NC_139222.1:267930842-268000842 GCF_055691185.1 Crinia signifera
AGCAGCAGCAGCAGCAGCAGCACAGAGAAGCAACACAGACGTGATTCTGAGAAGAATTATTTACTTCGGGCTACATCGCAAACGATCACTTCTTGTTCTGTAATAAATTACAATGATAAATCCTGAACCCCGCCGATCGGAATATGTACAACAAGTGCGGCTGTGACCCAGAAGGTGGGACCCCACGGGTCACTTATCAGGCGGTTCCCAGTCACTGTCCCTACAAGGTGGCGAGAATCCCGGCTTCTCCCACACTGCTACAAAAACATCAATATACAGAGTTTCTAATTTAGAAAAAAACACAGCGATATTTACTAAGATACACGCCCGCATAATGTAGATAATGGGGAAACCTTGTAATAGGGATGTATCATATAAATTAATTGCAATGCTCACATTGGGGTTCAGATGTAATGGGAAGGAGGGTAGCAATTTTGAAACGATATATATCTATCTATATATCTATATAGATATCTATATATATAGATATCTATATATATAGATATCTATATAGATAGATATCTATCTATCTATATATATATATCTATATAGATATATATACAGTATATATATATATATATATATATATATATATATATATATAAATCATTAATCTGAGGATTTATATCCAATAAAAGGCTTTTTCTGTACCCTATGATGACTTTATCGTGATCATATTGTCATATTCGATAATTGAGGTCATTCTGCTGCTTTCTGTGTATTCGGTAAATTATGCGAAGGAAATATGTCTGGGACTCATCAGCTGCTGTGGAACTACAAGTCACATCCAGTGCAGCTTGATGACAGTCTGTGATTGGCTGAATAAAGGGAGGATAATATCTGGATCCCTGAGGATGGCTGGAGGCAGTGATCACTCATATGCAATGCAGTATAGACAGGGAAAGCAGCCAGGTACCAGATTGGGTTCCTTGCATTGCAGTGTTGGCATGTGTCTGTGAGAGGCATGTGATGAGTAAATACACCAGCACCCCCGGGCATCAGTCCAGTCCTGTACAGAGGGTGCCCCCAGGGCAGGGTGCTAGGTGTGGGGCAGCCAGGCAGGCAGGCGGTATATGAAGGGGTAATACTGGTAGAGTGAGAGCAGGGTTGGGCAGAGGGCATCCTCCGGGCAGTACTGCCTCTGCTCGTCCCTCACCAGCACTCTCACTGCCACCTGCCTGGCCGGGGTCCCTGGTGCTGTTGCTGCTTGTTGCTTGGCCAGCAGCTTCCTCTTGGTCTTGTAGCGCCGGTTCTGGAACCAGATCTTAATCTGAGTCTCTGTGAGCTTCAGGGCGGCGGCCAGGTCCGCTCTCTCCGGGCCGGACAGGTACCTCTGCAGGGAGAACCTCCGCTCCAGCTCATACACCTGGGCATGGGAGAAGGCGGCCCGGCTCCTCTTCTTCCCTCCGGCTCCCTGCTCAGCCTCAGGCTGCTCTCCCGGGGCGGTCTCCGGGCAATCCCCTGTAGGGTGACATGGTACAGAGGTCACTGCCATGTCTGCAGGCTGCAGTGTATCGCATATATAGTCTGTACTAGGTTATATCATCCCCTTCTGTCATATATATATATCTATTATGTGCTACATTATATCAATATATATATATATATATATATATATATATATATATATAATATATACACACATATATTCTATACTAGCCTATATCATCCCCTTCTGTCATATGTGTGCAGTATAGACAGGGAAAGCAGCAGGTACCAGAATGGGTTCAGCATGTGTCTGTGAGAGGCATGTGATGAGTAAATACACCAGCACTCCCGGGCATCAGTCCATGTTATCTGTTATGTGCTACATTATATAATTATGTCATATATATTATATGATCTAGCATACGTTTATATCTATTATATGTTATATCACATCCTCGTATCATATCAACATAATATCATCCCCTTCTGTCATATATATCTATTATGTACTATATTATATCAGTATGTCGTTATATAGATATATATTTTTTCTGTACTAGCCTATATAATACCCTTCAGTCATAGTTATGTATATATATATATATATATATATATATATATATATATATATATATATATATATATTGTATCCTTATGTCATATCTATTATATGCTCTATCACATCCTTGTATCATATCTTGTCTATAGTACATATCATCCTCTTCTGTCATATATATCTATTTTCCTACATTATATCCTTGTGTCATATAAATGTATTCTATACTATACACATGCGATATATATATATATATATATATATTTATTTTGCATGTGCTATATTATATCCTTCTGTTAATATATATATATATATATATATATATAAATAACATTGTCATATATATCTACTCTATGCTATATGATAAATATTATATGTTCTATCATACCCGTATATCTATTATATCCTTGTATCATATGTAGTCTATATCATTCACTTATTTCTATTATATACAAGAATATATCCTTCTGTGTAGATAGATAGATAGATAGATAGATAGATAGATAGGTAGATAGATAGATAGATAGATAGATAGGTAGATACGGAATACTATGTCATACATACTGATTCTATACCAGCCTTTATGTCATATTCAGTATATCATATGTCTAGCCTTATGTCATATATAGTATATGTTCTATATACCCTTATGTGTATTATATGCTCTATCATAGGCGTATGTCATATGTATCTATATTGTACTAGCCTATATCATATACATATATATATATATATGTATTCTATGCTCTGTCATATCCTCACCTATGTCATGTTGTTTATATAGTTATTATATGTGTTCTAGCTCATCTCCTTACCTACTATATGCAACCTATCCACACTTCGTCTGTGTATCTATAGTTCTCAGACCGATATATAATCCTCAGGGTAACGATGAATGATAAATCGGTGCAATGTCGGTACAAGGGGATCACCTTTATCTCTCTCTCTGTACATGTAGCGTACCCTCTGATACTGTATCTCTCTCTATACTGTACATGTAGCGTACCCTCTGATACTGTATCTCTCTCTCTATACTGTACATGTAGCGTACCCTCTGATACTGTATCTCTCTCTATACTGTACTTGTAGCGTACCCTCTGATACTGTATCTCTCTCTATACTGTACATGTAGCGTACCCTCTGATACTGTATCTCTCTATATACTGTACATGTAGCGTACCCTCTGATACTGTATCTCTCTTTATATACTGTACAAGTAGCGTACCCTCTGATACTGTATCTCTCTCTCTGTACTGTACATGTAGCGTATCCTCTGATACTGTATCTCTCTCTATACTGTACATGTAGCGTATCCTCTGATACTGTATCTCTCTCTATACTGTACATGTAGCGTACCCTCTGATACTGTATCTCTCTCTATACTGTACTTGTAGCGTACCCTCTGATACTGTATCTCTCTCTATACTGTACATGTAGCGTATCCTCTGATACTGTATCTCTCTCTATACTGTACATGTAGCGTACCCTCTGAGTGCGGCTCCGGGTCGCTGCACCAGTGCTGCTCCTCCCTGTGCCTGGTGCCTGGGCTCTGGGCAGATTCGTTGGCGATCCCGTCGGGCGATCTTACCGCAGGTCGGCCGATCTCCGCAGCCCCTTGTGTCGGGTCCCACTTCCCCGGAGGGGCCCCGGGCCCCGATCCCTTGTGCTTTTCCCTCAGGCCCCCGGGGCAGCGGCTCAGGTTCAGTATATCTCGGATAGTGAACGATGTGTGAGCGACCCCTCTGTGCGACATCTCCGCGCCTGCAATCCCCGGCTGCCGGGAGCCGCTGTGCTGCCAGCGGGGACAGGGAGCCGGAGTGTGGGTCAGGCCGCCTCCCCCTGCTGGGCTGTGTCCTGCTAATGAGGCATGGGAGGGGGGAGGAGGGGTCCTCACTGGTGGGGAGAGCAGGGGAAGAAGGACACACCCACCCTGTTTTTTTTTGTGTGCAGCATCCTAAAAATTACCAGCTTTATATATTATGTGTGTGTGTGTGTATGTGTGTGTGTGTGTGTGTATGTATGTATGTATGTATATATATATATATATATATATATATATATATATATATATATATATATATATATATATATATATATATATATATATATAAGGGATTGCACAGCAGCACTCACTCGGATTTCAATGAACAAACAACTCAGTCGACGTTTCGGATTTTACTCCGTTTACAAGACAAACCAAGAAAAACAAAGAATCCGTATATTCATATATGGAGAATATCTATTTCATATCTATTATATATCTCTATTTGTTACAAATGTTTGTTTACTTTGTACACTTATTGTGTCATATTCATCTTAAAAATAAATAAAAATTATATAAACAATAAAAACAGAGTAAAATCCGAAACGTCGACTTTGACCTTGAGTCCTGAGTTGTTTGTTCATTGAAATCCGAGTGAGTGCTGCTGTGCAATCCCTTCTACATTCTCCACGTGGGCAGCACCCTGATCTAACACCACATCGTTTTGCTGGAGTGCTGGTTCCATTCATCTATATATATATATATATATATATATATATATATATATATATATATATATATATATATATATATATATATATATATACATATATATATATATATTTTTTGCTTTCATTTCATTTTCAATTCATCTAGCTAGATAGAAGCAAAATCGAATCGTAACCTAATGGAAATCGAATGGTTTTTAGGACACTTTCGACTGGCATTCAATTCGATGCGCGCTCCCGTTTTCCATGTATCTAAAAGAACAAATAGACTGTGCAGCCAAGGAAATATCGAATACAATCCACAGTAAATCGAATGTGTACACTGTGACATTGATATCAAATTGAATGTAAAAGTACAGGTCTAATGCCAGATCTAATGGAAAGATCTAATGCCAGATCTAATGCCAGATCTAAAGGAAAGATCTAATGTCAGATCTAATGCCAGATCTAATTGGAAGATCTAATGCCAGATCTAATGCCAGATCTAATGGAAAGATCTAATGCCAGATCTAATGGAAAGATCTAATGCCAGATCTAATGGAAAGATCTAATGCCAGATCTAATGGAAAGATCTAATGCCAGATCTAATGGAAAGATCTAATGCCAGATCTAATGGAAAGATCTAATGCCAGATCTAATGCCAGATCTAAAGGAAAGATCTAATGCCAGATCTAAAGGAAAGATCTAATGCCAGATCTAAAAGAAAATATAAAGCAAATTGAAGTGTGTGCACAGCTATAGATGATACATAGGCAGGTAGATACATACATGCATAGATAGAGAACACAACACGTATACAGTATTTGCATAATACAAGCATATTATCTGGGAGAACTGGGAGATTTTCTGTATATAGAAAAATATATTGGTTATGAAGATTATTATTATATTACTATACATTCATATTTTCAGAATTTCATATATATATATTTATATATATATATATATATATATATATATATATATATATATATCTGTAGAAAAGGAAGGACAATGGGGGCGCCTCATAGCGTCCACGGATGACAGCACGCCTCCTCCTGCGGGATTACAGCACACCACTCAGCACTTGCAGCCTTCCACAGGCTACAAGTGCACCGGTACCTTCTCCACGCTGGGTCAGGGAACGCCAATCACCGGGACACGGAGCACGGATGACGTCACACAGGCACGCCCCAAACGCGTTTCGTCATAAAGACTTCGTCAGTGGGTTGTCCTGTGTGACGAAACGCGTTTGGGGCGTGCCTGTGTGACGTCATCCGTGCTCCATGTCCCGGTGATCGGCATTCCCTGACCCAGCGTGGAGAAGGTACCGGTGCACTTGTAGCCTGTGGAAGGCTGCAAGTGCTGAGTGGTGTGCTGTAATCCCGCAGGAGGAGGCGTGCTGTCATCCGTGGACGGGTAGATATTAAAAACCTTGTGGTATTCAAGCCCACAGCGGAGGAATCATATGGTACGGGTACCATCCTCTGACTGTTTTTAATACTGCTGCTTTGTCTATAAACTTTTACATTAAAAATACTACGCTATGAGGCGCCCCCATTGTCCTTCCTTTTCTACAGATCTCTAATACCCGCTGGACACGGGTCTTTATACTTTGGGGAGCGACGGTCTATGTTTAAAGGGACCTAAGCAAGGAGACCCAGAAGTGGTGTGTCTCGATTTTGAACTTTTTAAATGAGGAGGACTCTTTTGCTGGACTGCTAATTGTCACTCCAACACGGTTTGAGCGCAGCTGTCTAAAAACCATCTGTCTTGCTTATATATATATATATATATATATATATATATATGTATGTATATATATATATATATATATATATATTACACTATTGTAATATTATAGTATGTACAAATATATTCCTTCTGCAGTTGGACCAGTGTGTATTATATGACACTGCATTATGCATTACATGTATACCAATAGACGCATTACACATACATATACATCTGCAGTATACTAATGATATATGTGAGTACAGGAGCCTCATTCCCCGCACAGCTGCCCGCACCCCTGGAGCTCAGCGTGTCCCGCATTTGTCTAGGTAAAGGCAGTTTTGCATTGGTACTCTGGTACAGATACCGCCTGTGCCTGAGGTCTATGGAGGAGATGAAAGATAATAGGCTGCAACTATAACAATAGCAGTTCCCAGGTTACCAGCAGTGTGTAACTGGGATGCGATCAATTTACCTACAATCAAAATCCCGATGGTCGAAATCCCAACAACCATTGACGGTCAAAATACCGACAAGGTCAAAATACCGACAAGGTCAAAATACCGACTTGTACATACTTTACCATCCCAGTGGACATGGAGGGGGAATATAATAGTGTGCCGAGTGCAGCGAGGCCCCGTGGCCGAAGCACGGGGTTCATTTCGACCTATGTCAACATACAGACCCCAAAAAATCTGAAAAACATGTGTCTAATTTTTGACCTGTCTATATTTTAAATGTAGATATTTTGACCATGTCAGTATTTTGACCGTCGGTCAATTGCTGTTGGTATTTTGACTGTCGGGATTTTGATTGTAGGTAAATCATACCGAACCCGTGTAACTATGCATGGGCTATCAGCCGCTATGGGCTGTGCAGCAAGTGGGCACAGGGTACTAACAGTGCTTGCTATATACTGTAGCACAGGCTGCTGTGACCATTAGATGCTCAGATCAACTCTTCATAGTGCTACATAGGGGGAAATTTACTAACAAAAATTCATATAAAATAGGTGTATTCGCATCCATAAATAGGCCTATTTTATACGTATTCGTGTTTTCAGCATTTACTATGCTGAAAATACAATAAGACGTATTCATGCCCCCCCACTCCCATGGTACTTGCCAGCAAGAGGATCCAGGCAGCGGGGTCTCCCCCCCCTCCCATGGTACTTGATAGCCTGAGGTCTATGCATTGCTGGAGAGGCAGTGGGGTCTGTTCGACGAATGGGCAGTGTGTGTTGGGGTCCCTGCGGCAGATTGGAAGTCTGCGGCGGGGTCCCTGCGGCGGATGGGAACTAGTAGTGCTACCCATCCACCGCAGGGACCTCGCTGCCTCCCCAGCAATGCATGGATACCACGCTGCCCAGATCCCCACGCTGGCAAGTACCAGGGAAGTGTGTGTGTGTGTGTGTGGGGGGGGGGCGGTGTGGGGTCCAAAATACCGGTTCAGACTCGTTCGCACTGCAAAAATAATAGGTCTGCACCATGTAGGATTCTTCTTTTTTTACCGTTTTGAATTACCGGTTTTCTTGAATTGGTCATTTAAAACTGGCGCTTTCGCACTGCCGCTATAACCATTTCGAAACAGTTTCAAATCGGCAAAATACCGGGTTATAGCTGCGGTGTGAAAGGGGTATGACAGTGAATATAAGACATCACTGGTAACATCTTTGCTGTTAGAAAACAAATGGCAACATATTTACTACCAGATATATTACATTAATATGTGTCGCTACAAAAAGATATTAAGACCAACCATCTCATTAAGGGCCAGATGTATCAAGCTTCAAAAGTGATACAATGGAGAGTGATAAACAACCAGCCAATCAGCTTCTACCTATCATTTTTTCAAACCCAGCCTGTAACATGGCAGGTAGGAGCTGATTGGCTGGCTGTTTATCACTCTCCATTTTATCACTTTTTGAACCTTGATACATCTGACCCTAAGTCCTTTAGGATGTACAGTATCCAATTTCTTTATCCACAAGGCTTCACATCTCAACAACCGCCTACCCCTATCACCACCCCTTAGAGACGCAGGCGCATGGTCCAACATCCTATAGCCCATAGATGCAACACTGTGCCGCGCCTTCAAGAAGTGGCGTGCGACAGACTGGTCTCTATGGGTGACTTGATTGCAGAATGGTGTGCACTCATCCTTTCCTTAAATGCCCGCTCGGTCTTGCTTATATAGGCAAGGCCGCATGGGCACAGAATTTGATACACGACAAATCTTTAATTACAATTCAAGGTATATTTAATCTTAAGAGGTTTACCTGTATGTGGGTGGTAAAAAATGGACCCGGGGAACAAATATCTACATGTAACGCAAGTGCACTGTGTGCAACCCGCTTTAGTATTACTTGCAGCTAAGGACCTGTCTCCAGTAAATGTTTTAACAAGAGTATGGCATATAAAACATGGCATAATACTGAAGCATGGCCCAAAGACAATGTTGATGTAGTACTCAGGCAGTGCGATGTGTAGCCGTAGGCTACAATGGGCTATCGCCATCCCAGAATGGCGATAGCCCAGGGGTGCTAAGCCGGGCTGCCCGATGTTGATACATCGGGCAGCTTCGCATCCCCCATAGAAACCTATGGGGGATGCGGGCGGCGGCGCTGCAGGGGGATCACAGCAGGGATCGGAGATTCCTGCTGTGGTCCCCCTTTAATACATTTAGGTGATACTTAATATTTGCGGTTAACCGGGATTTAGCCGCAAATATTACTTGATAAATGTGCCCCTTAGTTGGTTATATGTCTGTACAAAGGGAATCTTCAGGTCATTACAAATTGGAAAAGGTTTAGGGGTTAGGAGGGATTCTCTAGTGCACACAGTAAATCAACACGAGCTTTAGTTTGCAATAATGTTTCACGTTCATATCCCCGATCGACAAATTTGTTAATCATTGTGAACATTTGAGTTTCCACAATCTCTGCTTATGAATTAATTCTCTTAAGGTGCCCATACACGTTACAATTATTGTATACAATATCACATCTCATCGCAGCCCGGTTTTGCGATGAGATGAGATCTAGTACAAAAAATATGTGCAGCAGATACTATTTGTACTGGATCCCATCTCATCGCAAAACCGAGCTGCGATGAGATGCGATATTGTAGACAATAAATGTAATGTGTATGGGCACCTTTACATCTTAAAAGATGTGACTATGGCAGGCCGTAGATGTTAGCCTTAGGATGACAATGTGATCGATGCAAGATGTTGGGATCGGTGGGTTTCAATTCCTGTCAATCAATTCTCTATGAAATCCTCATTGCGAGCAGACCATGACGCATGTGCAGAGCGACAATCTCTCTGTTGCATGAAAATTGGCAATTGCAAAAACTAGACCCTGTGTCCCAACATTTTTATGTTAAAGTATAGATTTTCCCTACCATTCCCACCCTCAGGGGGTGCGCACAAAAATAAATAAAAAAAATGCAAATTTTCTCTGAAAAAGTCATGCAAATTTGGAATTGGCATGCAAGGGTCATTCACGGTGTGCATTCCCAATGAGATAGGCGCAAGAGCTGCATGTAATTGAGGGCTGTGAAATATTACACAGGAGTTAGGCCTCTGTGAAAGCCGTCAGCTGAAGAGCTCTGTGCGCAGTTTAGCAGCAGTAGGCGGCATTGGCACAATACACATTTTAGGGTAAATTTACTATTAGGAATGGGACCATTGGACAGACAAGCATTAGGTCGACACCACTAGGCATTAGGTCGACATGGGGTTAGGTCAACAGGGTCATATGGTCGACACAGCATTAGGTCGACATGGGCAAGTTCGACATCGGGTTTTCCACGTTTTTTTTGTCCCGAATGTCGACACGGTCAACATGGACACCAAAACAGTTGACATGGCCACTGCGCTCGCCATGCTTTGCGCATGGTGCCTCGCTATGCTCTGCAAAACTACTTTTTTCATGAGGAAGGTCGACTGGTCATAAGGTCGACATGGGTTTTTCACTGTTTTTTTATCCGAATGTCGACACAGTCGACATGGACACAGTTGGCAATGAGAATCGGACCCTCGCATCGCTCGCTTCGCTCGCAATGCTTCGGGCACGGTGGCTCGCTTCGCTCGCCACAGCTTTAATAACCTCCTCCACGCCCTAGTGGATGGTAGGGCATGAAATACCGCCAGTCGGCACATGTCGGCTCAAAAAACAGTGAAAAACCCCATGTCGACCTTATGACCAGTCGACCTTCCTCATGTCGACCTTTATGCAAATTCGACCTTAAGTCATGTCGACCTTGGCCCATGTCCACCTTAAGTCAGGTCGACCTTCCTGCCAGTCGACCTGACTGTAGACCTATTTTCATTCTAATAGATGACCGCTTCCGCAGTCTCAGGTACAAGGGGCTCGGGAAGGAGCTGATTCATGCAATGCGTTCAGTGATAGTGGGACTTCTGTGCATGTGGGGCTCATTGACCGTACATGCGCTCACAGACAAGAGCTCAACACAGGCAAAGAGTCGACATGACCATGGTCAACACCTGAAAAGGTCGACATTTATTCTCACAATTTTTTTTTTTACTTTTTCATGCCTTTGCCATCTACATGGACTCCAATTGGGAATGTTAAAGTGAACGGTACAGGCCCAAAGCATGGCGAGCGTACACGTTACACTATTTATGGGTCCCCGTACTCGACATTGACGCCCCAAGAAATTTGAAATACTCATGTCAACCTTTTTATGTGTCGACCTTTTCAATGTCAACCTTTCTTGTGTTGAGCTTTTGTCAATGTCGACCATGTGCATTTCGACCTTTTGGTGTCCACCTATTGACTGATCCACACCAGTGGCCATGTGCTTTATTTCAGTACATCCAGTACCCAAAATGTGTGGAGTTTGTACGTCCTCACTGCACCCGCTAGCTGTATTACCCTTGAACAAAATGAACCCCATTGGCTTTATGGAATATAGATTGGGATAACCCATTAGGTACTACCGGATTGCCCATTCCTCCCCAATATATAATGTATGTAATATGGTATATTGGGTGGTTTCTGGTCGCAGATGTAATTTGGGGGGGGGGGGGGGCTCACCTGCTGCTTTTTGCCAGCTCCTGATGGGGAAACGGGAGCTGGGAACCCGCTGCCACCGCACTTGTAGGCCGATGGGAGGTGCTGTGCGCTATAGCGCATGCGCAGCAGCCTTTCCCGTGGCCATTTTGTATGTGGGCAAAGTGCCGCGGCCCAGCCAGCCCAGGGGGGAGTGCGGCCGGCCCGTGTTTAAGGAGTTTTGGGCCAGCCCACCGGGAAATGGCCTGGTTTCCCGGCGGGCCAATCCGCCCCTGCCCCTGGTTGACCACACTTAGTCTAATCTAGTTAGACACCTAAAGATAGTGGACCGCCTCTAGATCGTCCGTAACGGAAGCGAGACACCAGCGTTAAGGCCCCCTTACATTATGTGATTTGGGCACGATTTTGCCCGATTCGGATGAATCGGGCCGTGAAATCGTCCCAAATCGCATATGGTGACATCCCCTCCGACCCGATGCGCGGCCCCGTGCGCATCGGATCGGAGATGGGAGGTCGGACGGGCTGCACATAAGATTTGCTAAATCTTATGTGCTGCCCGGAGCCGTGCTCCCCCACAACAGGGGACCTACCAGAGTCAGGCGCAGGGAGCCGGGCAGCATCAGCGGGAGCAGGGGGGGCGGCGCAGAGTACCAGGGAGCCGGGCAGGAGAAGACGCTGCAGCAGCAGCACTTCAAAAAAAAAAGGGCCATACAAACGCATAGGAAGCCATTCATTGGCTGAGACCTCTCTCAGCCAATCAGCGATTGGCTGAGACCTCTCTCAGCCAATCGCTCATTGGCTGAGAGAGGTCTCAGCCAATCAATGGCTTCCTATTCGTTTGTATGGGGTTTTTCTTTTTTTTTTTTAAGTGCTGCTGCTGCATTGTGTTCTCCTGCCCAGCTCCCTGGTACTCTGCGCCGCCGCCCCCCCTGCTCCCTGCCCAGCGGCTTCCTGCCCGGCTCCCTGCACCCCGACCCCCCCCCCCGCCCACTCTCTGTTTGCGGGCATATTCCTGCTGCTGTCCCCCGCTCCCATTGTCCCTGCAGCTCCCCGGGAGTGGCATGTGATAAATCGCATGCGATTTATCACATGCAAAACTTGGCACATGAAGTGCCATCGCATGTGATCCCTCCCGGGGAGCTGCTGGGACAATCGGGTCTGACTTGTCGTTATGACAAGTCGGACAAATGTAAGGGGGCCTTTAGAGCAATGGGAGCCTGGTCGACAGTCACATGGTCTACATGAGTTTTTCACGTTTTTTTTAGTGCCGAATGTCACAGGTTGACTTGGTTCATACTTTAGTATCCAAGTGGATATAGAGTGAGATTATAATTGTGTGCTGATTGTAGCCACGCTAGGGGACACTGTGAACATATACAGTGTCGACGGGGACCCCTGTGACATTCGGCACCAAAAAAACATGAAAAACTCACGTTGTTAATTTGACCGTCGACCATGCTCCCGTCGCTTTAATGCTGGCGTCTAACTTTTGTTACTAACAATCTAGACACGGTCGACTATCTTCAGGAGTCTAACTAGATGGGTTAGACTATGGGCCCCCATACATTAGTCTGACTTGTCTTAAGGACAAGCTGCAGGTGGAGGGAGCAGGGGGGCGGCGGATGCCAGCAGGTCAGCGGGCGGACCAGTCAGCCGGGCAGTAGGCGCACAAAAAAAAGCTCATACAAACAAATGGGCAACCATCAGCGATTGGCTGTCAGAGGTCTTAGCCATTCAGTGGCTGCCCATTCATTTGTATGGGCATTTTTTTTTTAAGTGCGCCCGCTGCCCAGCTTCCCCTGCCCAGCTCCCTTATCCCCTAGCCGCCCCCCTGCTCCCTGCACCCAGCTCTCTGGACCCCGGCATCCCCTGCCCGCTGCCGCCCCCTCCCAGCTGCGGGCTGCACATAAGATTTAGCAAATCTTATGTGCAGCCTGTCCGATCTCCCGACTCTGATCCGATTTGCACGGGACCGCGTATTGGGTCTGACGGGATGTCTACATGTGCGGTTTGGGCCCATTTCACAGCCTGATTCATCTAAATCGGGTGAAATCGTGCCCAAATCGCATAGTGTATGGGGGCCTTCAGGGTGGGGATCTAGGCAGCGTTGATCCGTTATACCAGAACCATGTAATGTGTGGGCTCTATGTAAATATCTGCTTGAAAGTCAAATGAGTGTGTGCAGTGGCGTAAGTTCGCTCCAGTTGCCTGGAGGCAAGATATATATTTTGCCTGCAGCCCCCTCTCCCACAATCTAATATATGTCTGTTCTGAAATATACACAGTATGTATTCAATATATATCTATATCGCTCTCTATATATGTCTGTATCTATATATATAGAGAGAGAGATAGAAAAAGAGAGAGAACACAGAACTCAGCCACAGAAGTGATATCGTTGGCTTTCGATTAACAGATTTTAAACCTGCAGGGGAGGAGAGGTGCCCCTTGGGAGCAGGAGCCCGGCGGCAGATTACTCCATTGCCTCCCAGAGTTCTGCCTCTGAGTGTGTGTAAATTATAAAAACACACTTGCTGCTTTATGAGCCCAAATGAATGTTACGGTCCGGATGGAGTTGTGTATACAGCAAGATTTCAATCACTGATGAAATGTGCACAGGCGTTCCCTCTGAGTGTTGTGCTCAGTGTGACACCCATTATTCACTGCCCGCAGCATTCATTGTGTCCTCTCTACCAGGTGGATGCTGTACAGACAAGATTAGCATCCTCGTGTCACGCCATAAGTGGCGATAAGTGGCAGTTGTGATATAAGCTGTATCTAGATGGCTGGAAGTAACATTGCAGCAGACTTTCCTCACTGTGGATAAAGATGACTGTGTTATTTTAGCATCCATTGAAGAGAACCTGGGTGGTCTTCTGCCTTCTGAATGTTACCTTTGTGGTTAGAGTCTACTTGTCCAAATAATTTCTTCAGGCTGAGCCGTATGGATTGTTTAGTGTACGCAGGGACAGGATAAAATAGACAGCTTCACTGTTGTTAGCGGACAATAGGACCGAAACAAAGACGCGGGACTTTGTTAAAGCATTAATCATAATGGAAAATGCTTTTTTTTTTTAAATCAATTTGCTAGGCTGTAATAATCAGACTTCTAATGGCTTCTTTTCTTAGTTTGTTTTATGAAGTGGCTGTCAATTAATGATCATTCTACACAAGTCAAGGGACTACCATGGCAACCACAGTCACATGACACATGGTTTATTGAGCATAAAATAAAGATCTGAGCTGTTTCTGGTCTAAAAAAATGTGACATGCTGAGAGATGCAAGCCTCATTGGGTGGATATAAAACTCTGACTGATTCGAGCATTTTTTAGACAGGAATTATTTAACCCCTTCCTGACACAGCCAGTTTTTGCCTTCCTGACAGAGCCCTTTTTTTCAAATCTGACATGTATCACTTAAGTGGGGATAACTTTTTTTTGTTTTTACTTATCCCAGTGATTTTGAGATTGTTTTCTCGTGACACATTGTACTTCAAATTAGTGGTAAATTTGGGTCGATACAGTCTGTGTTTTTTTGTGAAAAATACCAAAATGTCGTAAAAAAATGGAAAATTTAGCAATTTGCAAAATGTTAAATTTTCTGCTTGTGAGACAAATAATCATACCACTCAAAATAGTTAATAACTAACATAGACCATATGTCTACTTTATGTTTCCATCATTATTTCAACTTCCTTTAAATTTTTTTGGACACTAGGAGGCTTACAATATGAATAGCAAATTCTCAAATTTTCAAGAAAATTTCAAACACTGATTTTTTTAGGGACCAGTTCAGTTCTGATGTGACTTTGAGGGACTTGTATGTGAGACACCCCCATAAATGATGCCATTTCAAAAACTGCACCCCTCACAGTATTCAAAACAGCATTTTGGAAGTTTGTTAACCCTTTAGGTGTTTCACAGGAATTAAAACAAAGTGTAGGTGAAATTTCAAAATTTCATTTTTTTTGCAGATTTGCAATTTTAATACATTTTTCTAAGGAACACAGTAGATTTTACTAGAGAAATGTGACTAAAAATTGATTCCCCCAATTCTTTTGTTTTCATAAATATCCTATATGTGGCCCTAGTGTGCACGTTGACCAAACCACAGGCTTCATAATAGAAGGAGCACCTACTTGATTTTGGAGCCTCCTTTTTATGAGATTATTTTTTAGGCACCATGTAGGATTCTAGGCACCATAAGATGCTAAAAGTTAGGAACCCCCCCACAAGTGACCCCATTTTGCAAACTACACCCCTCAGGGAATTCATCTAGGGGTATGGTGTACATTTCAAACCCCCAGGGGTTTCACCAATTGTGGTACAACTGGGCAGTGAAAATGAAAAATTAAATTTTTTACACAAAAATGCAGTTCTGGCTCAAAATTTTTCATTTTCAGAAGGTATGAAGGAGAAAAAGCACCCCAAAATCTGTGCCCCAATTTCTCCCGAGTACGGCAATGCCTCACATGTGACCAAAAAATACCATTTGGGTGCATGGCAGGACTCAGAAGGGAAGGAGTGATTTTTGGATTTTGCAGCTCAGATTCTGGTGGAATGTTGGTGGGTGCTATGTCGCATTAGCAAGACGCCCCAAGCACCAATACAGTGGAACCCCCCCACAAGTGACCCCATTTTGCAAACTACACCCCTCAAGGAATTCATCTAGGGGTATAGTGTACATTTCAAACCCCCAGGGGTTTCACCAATTTTGATACAACTGGGCTGTGCAAATGAAAAATTACATTTTTTACACAAAAATGCAGTTCTGGCTCAAAATTTTTCATTTTCACAAGGAATGATGGAGACAAAGCACCCCAAAATCTGTGCCCCAATTTTTCCCGAGTACGGCAATGCCTCACATGTGACCAAAAAATACCATTTGGGTGCATGGCAGGACTCAGAAGGGAAGGAGTGATTTTTGGATTTTGCAGCTCAGATTCTGGTGGAATGTTGGTGGGTGCTATGTCGCATTAGCAAGACCCCCCAAGCACCAATACAGTGGAACCCCCCACAAGTGACCCCATTTTGCAAACTACACCCCTTAGGGAATTCATCTAGGGGTATAGTGTACATTTCAAACTCCCAGGGGTTTCACCAATTTTGATACAACTGGGCTGTGCAAATGAAAAATTAAATTTTTTTACACAAAAACGCAGTTCTGGCTCAAAATTTTTCATTTTCAGAAGGTATGAAGGAGAAAAAGCACCCCAAAATCTGTGCCCCAATTTCTCCCGAGTACGGCAATGCCTCACATGTGACCAAAAAATACCATTTGGGTGCATGGCAGGACTCAGAAGGGAAGGAGTGATTTTTGGATTTTGCAGCTCAGATTCTGGTGGAATGTTGGTGGGTGCTATGTCGCATTAGCAAGACCCCCCAAGCACCAATACAGTGGAACCCCCCCACAAGTGACCCCATTTTGCAAACTACACCCCTCAGGGAATTCATCTAGGGGTATAGTGTACATTTCAAACCCCCAGGAGTTTCACCAATTTTGATACAACTGGGCTGTGCAAATGAAAAATTACATTTTTTTACACAAAAATGCAGTTCTGGCTCAAAATTTTTCATTTTCAGAAGGTATGAAGGAGAAAAAGCACCCCAAAATCTGTGCCCCAATTTCTCCCGAGTACGGCAAGGCCTCACATGTGACCAAAAAATACCATTTGGGTGCATGGCAGGACTCAGAAGGGAAGGAGTGATTTTTGGATTTTGCAGCTCAGATTCTGGTGGAATGTTGGTGGGTGCTATGTCGCATTAGCAAGACCCCCCAAGCACCAATACAGTGGAACCCCCCCACAAGTGACCCCATTTTGCAAACTACACCCCTCAGGGAATTCATCTAGGGGTATAGTGTACATTTCAAACCCCCAGGGGTTTCACCAATTTTGATACAACTGGGCTGTGCAAATGAAAAATTAAATTTTTTTACTCAAAAATGCAGTTCTGGCTCAAAATTTTTCATTTTCAGAAGGTATGAAGGAGAAAAAGCACCCCAAAATCTGTGCCCCAATTTCTCCCGAGTACGGCAATGCCTCATGTGTGACCAAAAAGTGGCAGGACTCAGAAGGGAAGGAGTGATATTTGGATTTTGCAGCACAGATTCTGGTGGAATGTTGGTGGGTGCTATGTCGCATTAGCAAGACCCCCAAAGCACCAATACAGTGGAACCCCCCCACAAGTGACCCCATTTTGCAAACTACACCCCTCAGGGAATTCATCTAGGGGTATAGTGTACATTTCAAACCCCCAGGGGTTTCACCAATTGCGGTACAACTGGGCAGTGAAAATGAAAAATTAAATTTTTTACACAAAAAATGCAGTTCTGGCTCAAAATTTTTCATTTTCCCAAGGAAGGAAGGAGACAAAGCACCCCAAAATCTGTGCCCCAATTTCTCCCGAGTACGGCAATGCCTCATGTGTGACCAAAAAGTGGCAGGACTCAGAAGGGAAGGAGTGATATTTGGATTTTGCAGCACAGATTCTGGTGGAATGTTGGTGGGTGCTATGTCGCATTAGCAAGACCCCAAAGCACCAATACAGTGGAAACCCCCCACAAGTGACCCCATTTTGCAAACTACACCCCTCAGGGAATTCATCTAGGGGTATAGTGTACATTTCAAACCCCCAGGGGTTTCACCAATTTTGATACAACTGCCTAATTTCTGGCTTTTTTACTATGCCCATATGAAACACCAGACCCCAAAACGTCATCATCTCTACTGCATCTACAGGGGTCCACCTAGCAAATGATGACGTGGGGTTTTGAGCAATAAACTGCTGGGCATATAAATTAGTTTGGTCCACCATTAAATTTATAAAATCATCAGAGAAAAATAATTTGAAAAAGTCAATTTCTCTGAGACCTGTGGAATCAAATTGGATTCCTGGCATGGCCAAAAACTCAGGAACCTGGGGCTCAAAATTGTCTGGTGGTGGGGTCCATACGAGATCAATTATTGGGGGGGGGTCTCAGCTGCTCTACGGGGGCGTCTTTGAGGGGGTCCCTCATCACTAGAGGAGGAAGAGGAGCTTAAGATGAATCCTTCAAATTCCCCGCTTGCCTCACTGGCTGTGTCAGAGTCAGAGGCAAGCATGGCATATGCCTCCTCCACTGAATACATTCTTCTGGATGACTGGGATGACATTTGGGATGACATTTGGGATGCCATTTTTATTTTTGTGTTACTGGTAGTGAAATGTTTCAACACGTGTATAGTGTAGGGGGGGGGGGGTACAAACTTTATTTCAACCCGGGGGGTATGTAGTGTGTAGTGTGTATGTAGTGCAGAAAAAAAAATACTTTATACAAAAAAAAAAAAATTGAAGGGGTTAAAAAAAAAAAAATTGAAGGGGTTAAAAAAAAAAAAAATTGAAGGGGTTAAAAAAAAAAAAAAAGGTCCTGCGCCAAAAATTGAGCACAGATGTTGGTCAGTAACGTCCGTCACTGAACAGCGCTCAAAGGCAACAGGAATTTGATAAAAAAAAATAAAAAAATAGATCAACCCTGTGCCGAAAAAAAGCTGATCAGTGATGTACGTCACTGATCAGCGCACAGTGGCCACAGGACACCCACAAAATCACAGTGTGTGTAAAAAAAAAATTAAAAAAAGACCCCACAGCACCCACAAAAAAAAAAAAGGTGATCAGTGATGCGACACTGATTACCAGTGAGGGGCAGCAGGTGCACAACCTTTGGTGCAACTGACAGTGCAACTGGCAGCAATTGACAGGTATATATATATAAAAAAAAAAAACCTCTGCACCCCCAAAAAGTTGCTGATCACCTCAGATATAGTGATCAGCACAAAAGGCGGGGGCAGCAGACACAAAATATAGCACTCTCTATCACTCTCTGTCACTATCTCTCTCTATCTCTCTATCTCTCACTATCTATCACTCTATGACACTGCAGCAGCAGCACTGACAGTTATATATATATGAAAAATAACCCCTGCACCCCCAAAAAGTTGCTGGGGGTGCACAAAAGGGGGGCAGCAGACACAAAATATAGCAGTCTCTATCACTCTCTGTCACTATCTCTCTCTATCTCTCTATCTCTCTATCTCTCACTCTATGACACTGCAGCAGCAGCACTGACAGGTATATATATCTAAAAAAAAAACCTGCGCCCCCAAAAAGTTGCTGATCAGTTAATTTATACTGATCAGCACAAAAGGGGGGGCAGCAGTCAGTTATATAAAAAATATATAGCACAATCTGTCACTATCTCTCTATCTCTCTCTATCTCTCTCTCTCTATCTCTCTCTATCTCTCTCTATCTCTCTATCTATAGCTCTATCACACTGCAGCAGCACAAAATATAGCACTCTCTGTCACTAGGCCTCTCTATCTCTCTCTCTCTATCTCTCTATCTAATAACTCGCAGCAGCACAACACAGCACAACACAGCACAGGATGTCACAAGAAGAAGCAAGATCCAGGCAGTGATCAGGTAAGTATTTAGAGGGGTTCTGGTCAGTATATCGCGGCAGCTGGGCACGGTGACCGCACTGCACGCAATTCCAGACCGGAATGGTGTCTGCAGTGCAGTCACCGTTAGTTTAAACCCCCCTCCATGGCTGTGATTGGTTCGTCGGTCCGACGAACCAATCACGGCCTTTGGGGGCGGGCAAGGTGAGGTGGGGTGACACCAGTGTCACCCTTACACCCCGCGGTGATTGGTGCTGTACTTTACAGCACCAATCACCTCCGATCCCTGTGTCACCGGCGAACGTTATTCGCCGGTGACACAGAAAACGCTGTGAATGGCTGTTCACACTGAACAGCCAATCACAGCGATCGCCGACGGGGGGGCGGCATCGCAGCCCCCCCTGGGCATGCAGGGACATGTCTGCTGTCAGGGACAGCAGACATCGTCCCTCTGTCCCCGCGTCTATAGACGCGGGGACAGTTTCAAGTCATGACGTATATATACGTCATGTGTCGGGAAGTACATCCCGGCCATGACGTATATATACGTCAAATGTCGGGAAGGGGTTAAGGGTGACCCCTTCTGCCCACTGCTGTGTCAGCCACTCCTCGCTGTCCCATCCCACCACCAGTTCTGTCCCATCCTGCCCCCTACCTCTGTTCCACCCCACACCTCCTACATATTCACACACCAGTGGCTCCTCCTCTCCTGATAGAGTCTGTCTTGTCTCCGGAGCAGCAGGAGCTGTTTGATGGGCAGCGCATGCATGCATGTAGGATACGGAACAGACGTTAGCAGATTATTACATAGATTTCCCATGGAATATGAAGGTATCGCAGAGACTTAGGGGTACACTCACTATAAAGAGGGGCATGGCCTCATGAAAAGTGGGCGTGCCCATACAGAAAAAGCTGGGTGGGCGCTGGAGCGGGTCATCCCGGTCAGGCTCAGCCAGTGGCGTAACTACTGTAAGGCAGCCCCAGCTGCCGCTTGGGGTAGCAAGCAGCAGTGGGGTCTGTGTGGGCGCCGGCACCCGTTCGACGAACTGACATGCTGCTGCCTGCCGCTGTCCACTGGCTGAGCACCGTAGGAGAGTCTGCCGCAGTGTGGGTGCTGCCATGCAGAGACAACAAATCCCTATGCCATTAGATACCCCACTTATTAATTGTGTATTGTGTACGTATTCGTAATTAAGTGTAAACTTGTATGTTCGGTAAATATTATTCCCACCTTATCCATATTATTGATAATGATAATAATAATAATAATAATATTAATAAGAATTTTATTTATATAGTGCTTTTTCTGTAATAGGGTTCAGGGTGCTTCCTTTCACGCCTCTTATGCGACGCGGTAGCTGTCAGACGCCCGTTGGCGGGTGACACGTTACAGCTCCTGTTTGTTTTCCTCCAAACATAAAATCAATTGTAAGTGTATTTTAAGATGCAAAGAAGGAACATGTCTGAGACACAGGGGTCGTTAAGCATCTATTGTGTTCCGTGAATGAGAGTCCTTTCCCATGTGCGTAAATGTACCTGATAGAGTAAAAACAAATATCACATATCCCTCGCTATACAGAAGGTATTGGCAGTAACTGATTATTGTTTGTCCTATCGGAATAATAGAATCCCTCCCAGCTGAGCAAATTGTGCCGCTGACTAACGAGCTGAGCCGGCTTGTTATACCTGCGCATTGCGTTTCCTTTCACTAAGAATGGCAGGCCTCACTGAAGCCAGACAACAGGCCCAGCGCAGGAAATATGCTATCAATACAGAAACCTGCCCCTGCTCCAACAATTGTAACTATTTCAGGTGTCCCGTGTAAACAAAAGCTGACATCTCCTAATTCTAGAAAAAACGTGCACCCCGCCCAGACCTGTCACATAATACACTGACTCCGGCCCTGTGTCAGGGAAATCATAGCACAAAAAATCCTGGTGACCTTAGAGGTGAGGGGGGGTTCTGGTACCGCCACAGTGTAAAGGTACACTAGTGCGATTTGGGCATATTTCGTCCGATTCCGAAGTATTGGGCCAAGAAATCGGATGAAAAGTGTCAAAGCGTGTGTGTCTTATCTCAGAATCCGATCCGATGCACAGTCCCGTACACATCGCAGAAGCGGAACTACTATTGGTGCAGCAGTGGGCCCCCTGAGGAGGGGGGGGGGGGCGCACTGCTGCCACTTAGTGTTGTGTTGCATATGAACTTGGGTTGGGGTAGTGAAGGGGGGACAAAATTATATTTTTGCACATGGGCCCACCAGCGCATTGGATCGGATCCAATGAACCCCCCCCCCCCCCCCCCCCCAGGTGAATGTTCTTAATCTAATGATAGTAGCATAAGTATGAATAATTATTAAGGAGATAGTGAAAACCTGTGTGTATGTTAACCTCAGCTTGCCTTAAGCCAGGTACTGGACATTAGTAGTGACCAATAGTGGGACAGCTTGAGACTTGAATGGCCACCAATCGGGGTGCTTCAAAATGGTCCAATAGCCTGTAGAGACAGATGAACAGGACACCTGTGTCTCACATGGACAGACATGAGACAGAGTGGCAGTTGGGGGAGATATTCCTGTGTTAACGGCTGCCGCCCGCTTAAGCTGCAAAATACCTCTGTGGGGGTGCCGGATGACTGACTGGCAGATGGAATTCCGACATTTATTACATCGACGTCGGAATCCCGACTGCTAAAACCCCGACAGACGGGCAGTGGCTATTTTCCCTCATGGGGGTCCGCGGTTGGGATACGGTCATTTGGTCTACAGCAAGTTGGTCGACAGTCATTAGGTTGACACCGTTAGGTCGACATGGGGATAGGTCGACTTGGTTCTAGGTTGACATAGGTGGTCGACAGGTCATTAGATCGACACAAGCATTAGGTTGACAGTGTCTAGGTCGACAGTCAAAAGGTCGACATGGGGTTTTTCACTGTTTTTTGAGCCGACATGTGGTATTTCATGCCCTACCATCCACTAGGGCGTGGTGTGTCGAGTGCAGCGTGGCACTGTGCCCGAAGCATCCCAAGTGAAGCGAGTGATGCAAGGGAATGCGGTGCACTGGAAACTGTGTCCATGTCGACTGTGTCAACATTCGGATAAAAAAACAGTGAAAAACCCCATGTTGAACTTTTGACTGCTGACCTAGACACTGTCGACCTAACGCTTGTGTCGACCTATTGCCCTTTCGACCTAAACCCATGTCGACCTAGACCCATGTCGACCTAGAACCATGTCGACCTAGAACAATGTCAACCTATCGGTGTCGACCTAATGACTGTCAACCAACTTGCTGCAGACCAAACGATCCCAAACCCCACGACCCCCATAGAGGGAGAATAGAATAGGTGGCGAGTGTAGCGAGCCACTGTGCCCACCCAGTTGCGAGTGCAGCGATCCCGCTAGGGGCTTCGTTGCGCTCGCCCCACTGTCTGAATGTGGGCATTCGGGATTCCGACGTCAGGCTAATGACTGTCGGAATCCCGACTGTCGGGGTGTTATGCCACACCCCTCTGTGGTTCAAGCCGGATCCAGCCTGACTTAAAAGCTGAGGGCAGAGAGAGTTTGGGGGGTTCACAAGAAGCTGGAGAGGAGAGTGGCTGGTGAGGAGAGTGCACCCCAAAGCTCTGGCCACTCTGCCTGCGGATACCTCTGCGCCCACTGCCTGCTGGTTGCCTAGTAGATCTGAGTGGCCTGGTCTCGATCGGACAGGAAGGATTTGTGAGAGAATCCCATAAGAGCCCTGAATGGCGTAGCAGCCAGCCACCCGGGGAAAGCAATAAAGTGTCCCTGTTCCCAGCTCATCAGCAGGGGCCACTGTAGAAATATTATACAAGGGAGACATATATCCCTATCTCAGCTCAGAGCAAGCCCCCTCTTCTTATATGCATTGGACAGAATTATAAGACCAAGATAGGGTTAAAAGCAACCCGCGACCCTATTATTGAGACTAGTCACAAACCAGGGGTCATTAACAAGAACATAATTCAGGCAGTTTAACAAGGTTGTCAACACGGCCTCATAGGGTTAAAGAGGGAGAATATTGCAGGCAGCTGTATTTGGGATACTTAAGATGCCTGTTAATGGAATTACAAATCTCATCTATCGGCAATATCTCTGTATACTTTCACCTGAGATGGGATATATTTGTACAAAGGAAAAGTGCTCTTCTTTATCAGTTGGTCTTGGGCTGCAACAATTGTAGCGACTTATGAAACATATATTACCATCCATGGATCTGGGCCCACCGCCAACTAATTAATGAATTGCAACAAATGAGAGTAGTTCTGTCATTGTAAAATAGGCATAGCCAGGGAAGTGAAAGGCTTATAGTAAATATAGCGGACACTATTCAGCTACTCAGCCTGCATAATATAAACTGCAGTGCACGGAACAGTCTTATACTATTCTCCTGTGCATACCCAGGACAACCTATTTAACTAGAGCTCCAACGGGCCCCGATGGTGTACCGACAAGTGTAGTATAGAATACTTTATTAATATACATTTACATATAAATTGTTGACAGGGCTGCCGAGAGGTATGCCGGGCCCTGGTAAAATTTTGGGGGTGTGGCCTATATGTTGGTAGCGTGGCCACCTCCGCAATTAGGCCACGCCCACAAAATGTTTAGGGTGGGTGATAAAACACTCTAAAGTCAAGGAAAGAGTGTTATTGTCACCCCCCCCACACACACACACACACTCAGCAGCAGCACACCTACAGCATGTGCTGTGCTAACAGCAGACTCAGTATGAGCTCTTTCACGCTGTCAGTAAGAGGCTGACAGCACATGCTGTAGGCAGAGCCTTCGGGGGGCCCGGGGCAATTTAGACAGTGGGGCCCCCTCCTACTTGTCATTACTGGCCGCAAACTGCACGGGAGGATACTACACTGTCAAAATACAGAGTAAAAGCAGTATAATTTTGGTCAATGGTCAACTGCAGGGGGGGGGGGGGTGTCAATTGAAACATTTTACATATATATATATGCAGAACACAATCTCCAAATTGCGCTAACTAAAACCTACTTGGTCTCTGTTGACAATTAGTTCCCCACTAGTAGGAACTAACACTTCAAACAAACACCCACAATAGTGTCTCCAGCGCCCTATAATATGTGATGTCTTTTAAAACAATTCAATAAAATAAATAAAACATTTATATTAAGAAGAAATACACTTGTCGCTTCTTGTTTTTTGAAGAATAATTTTCTTTTATTTTCAAGAGCTTTAGATCAATACCGGACGCGTTTCGTCTCTCTTGGAGACTTCATCAGGGGTTTTTCTTTGAACTATACGTGCCAATCTCGGCTCTGAGTAGTTGGCAGTCTGATTTTTAAGGCACCCAAATGGATGGTAATTAGTAGGATCAACCTTTTATAGTGGTATATATACCTTAATGTATTTAAGAGAGAACACCTCTTCACTAACCGCTGGTGCGCCTCAATTTACAGATAATAAATGTGTTGTATAACAGATCCCATGCCAATAGTTCAAAAATCACTACAAATCAATACAAAACAATTCCATCCAAAGAGTTCTTAGCAGAATTGTACATCAATAAAGTGAAGGCACAATGGAGGAATTATTCCCTGTCCTTCTCCTGAGTGTGTTTGCTCTTTGGAATCCAGACAGCATGAAAAGCCTGTGTTTGTCCCTCTGTACCTTACTCTGTAGGAGCCCTGACAGGCTCAGCGCTGCCTCTGATTAAAAACCCTCCCATGACAAGGCAGCTGCTGCTATCCTTCATGGGCATGAGAGGCATATGATGAGCTCCACCAAGCAGAGCTCAGCACAAGCCTCTCAGCCTCTGATACCCTCCAACATGACCCATTCCATGAGGTACAAAATGCTCTGTTCCAGGACTTCCCTCTTACTTATATGATTGCCGTCACCTATGTTGACACACCTTTCTTATAAATGAACAAGTCAACACAGGTGATGGCAGTCAAAAATTAAGAGGGAAGTCGAGGAACAGAACGTTTTGTACCTAATGGAATGGGTCATGTTGGAGGGTATGCTGACCTCTAGTGCACTAGTCCTCTAGGCCACAGGGAGCCCCTAGATAGAGGGGGGCCCAGGGGTACTGACCCCCTGAGCCCCCACTATAATCCGGCCCTGGCTATAGGTGTGTGCTGCTGCTGCCTGGGAGGTATGGAGGGGGGTCAGACCAGTGCCCCCGCCAGGCCCCTCCAGCAAGCCCGGGCCCGGGTAATTACTACCCACTCTCCCTCCCTCTCGGCGGCCCTGATTGTTGACTCGGTTTATGTTAAATGTTATGAGTACCTAGGTACGAGTAACTGAGAATTCTCCAGGTGTTGAAGGCATGCAACTAATTTTGATTGTATATGACTGGGGTATGTAGAATTGTATATTTATGTATACCTGTTAAGAAAGTAATTAAACAAGTTATTATTTAATAAATTATTCACGTGGTGATTGCTGTGATATTGCGTCCGCGTGGGAAGAATCTGGATTCTGTGGAAGAAAACAGGTAACCGGTATTATAAATAGTTTTAAGTATTATACACAGTTCATTCACCTAATAGTTATTGGATGTAATCTCGGGCTTTCCCAAGTGGGTCCGGTCTCTACTATCATCATAACAGGGCACATATTCATAATTATACCAACACTTGGGTAGAGGCACCCGGTATTATCCTCTAGATCAAGAAACGGGGGTTACACTTAATCCTACTGTTAGTAGCAATCTGTTAGTAGAGGTAGAGGATGATGTGTGCACTTCTTCCATTGCAGTTCTTTGTTCATTTCTAAGATCTGGCTAATGATACAACAGGCCAGGGGGGACCTAATAGAGGAGGAGTCTTATGTACAGGCTCCTCCCTTCTAGCAGGATACGACTGGATACAGCTATGCCACAGCCCCATCATTGGCCCTGATTGAGACTGCTGAAACTATCCCACCACAGTGAGGATGTACCATAGTGTCCCTCATAGGCATATATCTAATGGGTGCAGTGTGTGCGGTGCAGGTGGGGCAGATGTAACACGTGCAGGGAGAGTTACATTTGTGTGAGTTATTTTGTTTCTGTGCAGTGTACAGTAAATACTGGCTGCTTTATTCTTACACTGCAATTTAGATTTCAGTTTGACCACACCCCACCCAAATCTAACTCCCTGCACATGGTACACCTGCCCCACCTGCAGGATAGCATGGTTTTGTCCATTAGAGAAATATTTAGCCTTGAGATCCTTACTGTATAACCCCCATTGTTCAGAAGGGACCAGAATGGATATATACTCTGGCATATATGCTATGCGTTATGTTTCATTGGTCACGGCAGGCTTAAAGGGTGGGGCCCTCCTCAGCTGACTTTTTTAAACAAGAGTTGTTTTACCACGTCCTAAATAAAGATCTGTATTTTACAGTGAAACGGATGTGTGGGCGGCCAGCAAGACACCAGCTAATGGAGTGCTCTCAAGCAAAACAATTCTTTGTCCTGGTGCACTTATGTACTAAATGTATTTATGTAGCAAATGTATTTGCTGTGCAACAGTTCCATTTATGATCAATGACCTCTTTAAATGGTGACATTTCTGTACCTAGAAATCGGGGGAGTATTTAGAGCTTCCCAGGACATACGTTTTATTTTATGCGAACCACATCGAGTTTCTGAGGGTCATTTAGTTGTAAGCAGCACAGTCCCCAATTGTTGCAATTGTTTTCTGACATTAGACAATACCTCAATACATAATATTGTCTTTCTGTGTGCAAGTTATATACCTGATACCTAACCTCTTACACATTGTGTAACATACGGACGTGATTGAGTTAAGCCCCATATATACTCATGGTTTAACTCAACCCTGATCAACCAATAGGCTGCAACCTGACCAACCAATAGGCTGGGTCCTGGGGGGGGGGGGGGGGGGGCAAAGCGCCAGCACAATAGATGTTGCGGATGTATCTACTACTAGATGCTGTGGCGGGGCAACGAGCACATAACTGCCCTGGCAACAAGCATGTAACCTCCTGACAACTAGCAAGAAACCCCCTGGCAACAAGCAAGAAATTGCTTGGCAATGGGCATATGTAACCCCAGGCAACAAGAAAGTAGCCAATGGCAATGAGCAGATTATCCCTGGCAATGAGCACATTACCCCTGGCAATGAGCATGAATCCCCTGTAAACGAGCACATAACCCCTAACAATGAGAAAAACCCTAACAGCAAGAAAAATGATAATGAATGTATGGAGGCCGGGGCGGCCACTTCTGTATAGCCTAGGACAGCTTGAACCCTTAATCAGGCCCCGCACATAACAAACGAGAGAGTAAAAGATGTCGCTCAGAAGGACTCTAATGCATATTGGAAAACTTACGCAATCCAACCCACAGTTTAAAGATGGTTGGAAGCTGCGCACAGGCTGGACCTGTTCTGCGTTAGATCAGAACAGGGCCTGCGATCTCAATGCAGAAATACAGCTTCCTCAACCTGATTGACAGGCAGAGTAGTTCGCGGGGAGCCTGAGGGATGGGGTGAGGGCGCCCGGCATTCAGGAAAATGGGGGGGTGTTCAGAGCCGGCCCTAGGCATAGGCAAACTAGGCAAATGCATAGGGCATTTGGAATGCCTAGGGGCACCAGTAGCTTCTGCTGATTAAAATGATATGCAGCATGCCTATATTCTGTGTGTAAGTGAGGCTGTATCTGCATATGAAATAGTGTATTCATGGAAATCACTGTAACATAGCATTCTGTATGCAGGTACAGCCACAGTCGCACACAGAATATAGGCATGCTGCATATCATTTTAATAATCGGAAGCTCCTTGTGTGTGCTGGTCATAACAATGCAAATAAGACGAATTTTCAGCAAAAAAGGCGCCCAACGTTAGCAGAACTGGCCAGGAGCTGCATGGCCTATTGAGGCAAGATGTATGAGGAAACATCTGTATCCAAGCAGAGGCAGAGGTCACAGTGTTAGCGGCTGTGCGAGTGCTGTCTGCGGGTGGGTTGGTTGTGCAATAGTGTTCGGCATATGTGTAAAGGGGCATTATGTGTGTCATGTATAAATGCATTTATAATGTGCGACATATGTGTAACAGGCATTATGTGTGTCATGTGTATTATAAGGGCATTAATAATGTGCAACATATGTGTAATGGGCATTATGTGTGTCATGTGTATAAGGGCATTAACAATGTGCAACATATGTGCAAGGGGCATTATGTGTGTCATTATGTGTATGAAGGGCATTAGTAAAGGTTGGCATAATGTGTAAGGGGCATTATGTTTATAAGGACATTAATAATGTGTGTCATGTGTAAGGGGCATTACTGTGTGTTATTATCAGGGGTGCCGAGAGAAAGGGGTAGGCCGGTAGGGGGTACAAATTACCCAGGCCAAAGTCTGAAGGAAGGGCCCAGTGGGGGCCCCCAGGCCCCCTCCCCTTAAGTGACAGCAGCAGCTGCAGCTCTTCTCCTCTGCCCCGCACACACTGCTTTGTGCTGGGGTGCAGTGTGGCCATAGAGCTTAAAATACAATATTTTCTCAGGATTTTTTTCTAAGAGTATAATGTGAATAATGTGAGGAGTAATGTATATGATGTGTGATGTAATGTGAATGTGTGATGTAATGTGAATAATGGACACCATCGCATGATATAATGTTAATAAAGTTGCACTACTGTGTGGCATAATTTGAATTGGGGGTACTATTGTGTGGCAATGCCCCTTCCCAGCAAGAACACACCCCTGTTTGGGCTATGCACCGAATGTGTTTCTATTTAAAATATTGCGGGTAGGAGCACCAAAATGATGACCGCTATGATGAGGGTTGATGGTGCTGGGAAAGTGGAGCAGGGTCAGAGGCGGAACTAGTGGCGGTGCTAGGGGGTACCAGCCAAAATTTGCCTAGGGCATTATTTAGGCTAGGGCCGGCTCTGGGTGTGTTGCCAGTGCCGTCTTTACCATCGGGCTTAATCAGCAGTTGCCCAGGGGCCCAAGGATTCTAGCGGCCCGCCGCCCACCCCAATGGGGAAGATGGCACTGCCCCGGGGAGCTGCCGAGGCTGCGGCGGTGGGTGGTGGGCAGCGGTGGCTGGAAGCTTGTAGAGCTGCGCTATTTGCCGGTGACTGGGCAGGACGGAAGCGCTACTGAATTTGAAAAGACTGGCCGGACGCTAATTGGCTGAGAGAATTAATCAGCACTTCCCGCCCGCTGCACCGGCAAATAGCATTACAAGCTCCCAGCCCCCACTGCCCGGACCCTGCTGCCTGTACGGAAAGGGGAGAGGGAGAGAGGGATTGAGGGGGAGAGAGGGGGGGGGGGGGCAGTGAATTATTTTGCCTAGGGGCCCAGGCTTATGTTAAGACAGCTTGTGTATTGCCCGTTTCCCGTCCATGGCAAAGCCAAGGACTGTGTACAAATGCAGTTTCCTTGACCTCACAATGCCCCTGTGTCAAAGATGAACATTGCTACATTGCTACTGACGTTGCACCCGTCATAAAGACGCCCATGGTAACGTCTAAGGAACCTGTATAAACTGAACCAGTCATCAGATTTTACAGCAACTTCTGTCAAACAACTAAATGCACAGAGGTGTTCTCACTGGTTGGTTGGTTCTCTAGGGCAGGCAATTAGGAAACCACTGATGACATCACCATAAACTCAGTCCCCGTGTAACACCATTAGCATTGTCCCAACATTTCTAAATGACTCAGGGATGGAGGCGGCCACCACAATGTAGTTGACTTTACTTTGTAAATTAGGTTTTTGGTAAGCTATCCTGTAATTGCAAACAAGACCATGCTACAGATCAATGTAATGCCCTAATAATACCACGCCACACATAAACTGACATTGCTAATTACCATCTTCCAGACCAACAAATAGCACTTTACGCCCAGCATTGCCGGACCACAAGCCCGAGTCTGTCAGTACACGGATATCTTACATTACACTCATGGAAAACAATAGGGAGTTTTGTAAGTGAACCAAATCGGCAATGGTTCTATAATGTCATTGTAAATATCATCTACGCATCTGTCATGGCAAAGCTACCTGCCATTAATAAAATTATATATTATTTATATGACACCCTCCCACAGCTGTATAAGATGTATCACCGGGTTCTTTTTTGTGTAGTTGAAGTTTTCTACAAAAAATCTATATATTTACTAATCCATGTATTGTAAATGCAGCAATTACCATCTAATAATCTGATCTGATTGGTTCAATGCAGTCTGGTTGCATCTGTCCCAATCACAGACCAGATTGCGTGGATCTGATTGTACTGATCGTCTTTTTGTTAAGACATTTAAAACCGCAGAAAAAAAAAAAACAGAAATCGCAAGTGATTTCTGACTTTGTCTAAAAAAATTGCACCCTATTACATCTCGCCCCCGGTGAAGGTATAAAGCAGAAGGTAAAACAAATGATTGAGGATCTAGGCAGATTAGAGAAATGGTCAAGAGAATGGCAACTACAGTTTAATGCCAAAAAATGCAAAATCATGCACTTGGGTCTCAGAAATCCAAAGACTCAATATAGTATAAATGGCACTATAATGGAAACTACTGAGGAAGAGAGGGATCTAGGTGTCACTATTTCAGAGGACTTAAAGGCAGGTAGGCAATGTAACAAAGCAATGAAGAAGGCAAGTCAGATGCTTGGTTGCATAGGGAGAGGTATCAGCAGTAGAAAGAAAGAAGTAATAATGCCACTGTATAGGTCATTGGTACGACCTCACCTAGAGTATTGTGTTCAGTTCTGGAGGCCATATCTCCAGAAGGATATAAATACATTAGAGACTGTACAAAGAAGAGCAACTAAAATGGTGCATGGCCTACATCACAAAACGTACCAGGAAAGACTAAAAGATCTTAATATGTATACTTTAGAGCAGAGACGGGAAAGGGGGGACATGATAGAAACTTTCAAATATATTAAGGGCTTTAACAAGGTACAGGTGGGAGACATTCTTCACAGGAAGAGGAGCAGCAGAACACGAGGACATGCACTGACACTGGGGGGAGGAAGGTACAGGTGGGAGACATTCTTCACAGAAAGAGGAGCAGCAGAACACGAGGACATGCACTGACACTAGAGGGAGGAAGATTCAGGGGAAATGCGAGGAAGAATTTTTTCACAGAAAGAGTAGTAGATAAGTGGAATAGCCTCCCAACAGAGGTGGTAGACGCAAATACAGTAGTACAATTTAAACATGCTTGGAATAAGCATATTGATATCCTTACAAAAAAATAAGGATCAAATATGGTTTGAGGTAACATGTTTTAAAAAAGGGGCAGACTAGATGGGCCAAGTGGTTCTTATCTGCCGTCAAATTCGATGTTTCTATGTTTCAAATTCTAAGGTGGTAACGCATCAGCCAATCAGCTTCTAAACTGTCAAGTTACGGAGATGGAGATGCCTTGAAAAATAGATGCCTTGATAAAGAGATTGTAATCTCGAAAAGCGTAGGCAGGAGGACCTGCTATTTTTAACCCTCCATTTGCTGGAAGAACCTGGACCCGTGATGCACCCTTGGAAATAAGGTGGGATACCCCCAATTTTTTTTTAGGCTCAATCTGTGGAACCGGACTGCAGTTTTGAGCTTAGGACCCCACCAAAACTTTCCGGGAGTGCTAACCGACCCTCCGACAGCAAAGGAGATTTTTTTAACCTATAACATATTTTATGTCAAGAAAAAGGAAGGTACTTGTGTAGTTTCACGGCGCCACTAGATCACCATTTGCATGCGATTTTGCATCCGATATCGCATGTGATATCGCATGCGATTTACTATCCATTTCATTACCCCACTATCCAAGTGGGCATAGGGTTGATTTTCTAAAGCGTGGCGAGTGCAGCGAGCCACCGAGCCCGAAGCGCGGCGAGCGCAGCGAGCCCCGCGAGGGGACACGGAATGTATTTGATGGAATTGCATGCAAATGGCATGCAATATCGTCAGTTGCTTTGAAACAACATCCGTGTCCCCTCGCGGGGCTTGCTGCGCTCGCCACGCTTCGGGCTCGGTGGCTCACTGCGCTCGCCACGCTTTATAAAATAAACTCTATGCCCACTTGGATAGTGGGGTAATGAAATGGAAAGTAAATCGCATGCGATATCGCATGCGATATAGGATGCAAATCGCATGCAAATCGCATGCGATATAGTATGCGATATCGCATGCGATCTAGTGGCGCCGTGAAACTACACAAGTACCAAAAGGAATTTTATATGTTCAAAATAAAAGTATTTTTAAAGGAAAGAAACCTTGATGTGATTTCCCATTCGACGATAATCGATACATCTGTACAACATTGAACAGGACTAAGAATCACAGCATCAGAAATTGAAGTTAAGTAGAAATTGCTCTATGTTTAATTGAGGTAGTGCCATCACAATCATAAACATTTCTTGTAACTTAGTTTAGAAAAATGATAGTTAGGGGCTTGTTGGTTTCTGCGTTATCACCGCCCACTTTATCACTTTACCAAGCTTAATGCATCTACAGGAAACAGTGGCAGATGGAGCTGAATTCAGTTTTCGGATTTAATGGCGTATTCCTCATACGAGATTGTATTTGTTGAATCCAATTATATGAAATTAAATGGAAAAGACAATATGAAAGAGAAATGCTCAAAGATGATTTAAAAGGATAGAGACCCCAGAATAGGAAGGCTCACACAGAGGGCATGAGGAATGTGTGCATTAAGGTTAGGGCAGCCGAGAGGTATGCCGGGCCCTGGTAAAATGTTGAGGGCGTGGCCCAATCGCGGGAGGCCTGGCCACCTCCCGCGATTAGGTCACACCCCCAAAATGATAAGGGGGGGGTTTGAAAAAACACTCTAAAGTCGAGGAGGGAGCAGCACACATTGACAACATGTGCTGACAGCAGGCTCAGCATCAGCTCTCATGCTAGGCCAGGGCTGCCGCTAGGAATTTTGGGGCCCAGGACTGATTTTCAGTACGCCCCCCTACCCCTCACCCGGTGGCAGCGGTGCGGCATCACCCAGCTCCTGCATCCCCTCGGTCCTGCTCGGTCGTGAGCCCACATTGCAAAGCACAGTGCAGCCTGCAGAGCGTCGGGTCTGGGACACAGAGGAGAACGCCCGGATGATGCTGATCAGGGCTCCCCCTCTGTGTCCTGGGCTCGGAGCTTTGTGGGCTGCCTTGTGTGGGGTGCGAGCCTGGCTGGCTGGGTAGCCACCGAGTGGGAGGTAGTGTGCAGGCGGGGGGGGGGGGGGGGGGGAGGCGCCATGGACAAAATGAGCTGCCCGGGCCCTTCCAGAGGCTGGGGCCTGGGACAGCTGTACCAATGGCACCCCCCTGTCGGCGGCCCTGAGTTACGGTTTGATACGAAATCGTGGATCGCCCTCCCCTTGCGGGCTCGGTGCCTCGCTATGCTCGGCACACTCATTTATTCTAACTCTATGGGCGTCGTGGACACCCATAGAGGGAGAAAGTGTCTGGATTTCGGCGGTCGGGATTCCCGTGTTGGGATTTTGAATGCCGGGATTCCTACCGCCGGGATTATAACTGCATCCCCTGAGTACAGCACATGCTGTAGGCGTGTGCTGCTGCTGCCCGGGAGGGACGGAGGGGGAATGGGTGTCGGACCAGGGCCCCCACCGGGCCCCTCCAGCAAGTCTGGGCCTGGGTAATTAGTACCTGCTCCCCCTCTCTCGGCGGCCCTGATAAAGGTATCTTTAGGGGTCACCACGTTGATATAACAAGTAGTAATTTACCAAGTCCTAGTCTTCAGTGATGGAATGCGTACCGTACTCACACAGCAGTTTGACGTTATCCTCTTTTATTGGTATCTTTGAACTTCTGTTATGGTTGGTTCCTCTAACGATGGTTCTCAGGCCGAAATAGAGGGAGTGTAAGAAAAGGAAATATAGGAGATGGAATTACTTAATAGATGTGGATGATGGAGATGGGGTTATGCGTAAAGATGAAGGTAGTGAACTCTACTCACAAGGACAAAAAGAGGTACCATGCCTATAAGGGTTTCTTTTGGAAAATCCTAGCAAACAGCACGTGAAATACCAACTGTATAATACCTGAATTAGGCTGTCTTCAACAGATGTATAAGGTGTGTACCATACTCACACAGCCAAATACTGTGGTCCTCTCATCAAGGTTTCTTTAATGGTGAGATTCTCTAGGTGGACATATGATATACCCCTTCAAAGATGGAGGCGTGGAACATGGATGGAAGAAAAAGTCCGCTTATTGGAAACGGTATTTTAATAAAAGGTGGACAAATAATATACAATAGATGATAACAGGTCATTTTTATGAGCATCATAATTATATAATAACCATCACTGGGCTCCAGTGTAAAAAATAATAAATAATCAACCCCACAATGACACTCCAACAAGGGGAGGAGCTTGGCGGTCCGGCTGCTCCTAGTCCTGAATGTTTGCAATGATATTAAAGTAATGTTTTATTTGCAGATTTTTCACACACTCAAATACAGTAGCTCAGAAAATTTGCACAATGACCGATTATAGATGAACTGTGCATGCAAATGAGCCACAATACGCGTGCAAAACGCCTGGTAGCGTAGGAATCCTGACACTCTTTTCCTTTGCTAGTTGTTTGCAAGGTGATTGACGGGGGTGGTAACCGGCCGTTAAGTGCGAGTGTTAAGGAAAACGCAGGTGTTCCGAAGACTGTTAGGGGAGCGTGTGTCATAGGCACCGATTCCTTGGGTTCCCCCGGGCCTGAGCACCCACGAAAAATGATGAGCACCCACCCCCGGGCCCGAGACCTCCATCCAGTGGCAGGAAGTCCAGTACATGGACTGTGGCCTGGGAGACATGCATCGCAAGCCCCTAGACGCTCCGAGACACTGCGTACCTGCGGGGGGTGGGGCGGGGCCCCAGGAGGGGGTGGAGCCACCCCACAGGCCTGAGCACCCACCAGGAAAATCAGCGCCTCTGGGGTGTGTGATGCCAGCTCCAGGCCGGATATGTCTGTATTCATCATAGTTGCAGAGTTAGTCTCTGACTACACCTAGCTTGCGATGAGTAGTGACCAGTGAAAAACTAATAAGATGGTCAGCGGCATAGCTACGTTTTGGGCGGCCCCCCCGCCGTTAGGGGGGGGGGCGCCCCCCGCCGTTAGGGGGGGGGGCGCCTCCCGCCGCCCATGCAAACCCCCCCAATCCCCCGCAGCCTTACCTTTCGCGCTGGTCCCGTTGGCTCCGTTCTTCTGCTGAGGACCACCACAAAATGGCCGCCCCCATACAGCAGACAGTTTCTGTCTGCTGTATGGGGGCGGCCATTTTGTGGTGGTCCTCAGCAGAAGAATGGAGCCGCCGGGACCAGCGAAATAGGTAAGCCTGCGGGGGATTGGGGGGAGGTGTAACTATAGCACCGCAGCCCCCGGCGCCCCCATATGCACAGCGCCCCCCCGCGGTGGCGGGGGCTGCGGTGCTATAGTTACGCCACTGAAGATGGTGAGCATCTTATCAATGGAAAGTCTTTGCTAGCCATACACAACCATTCACATGGCGTACACATTATTTCGCAAGGCGGGATTTCACTATAGCGGAGTGGCGTCTATCTAATCACTGTACAATAATGGCTATGTGATCAGGTCCGAATCAGCCCCAATGGACCTGAATACCGCCTGACGCCCGCAATAACGCTCCCCCCCCCTTCGCACTGTAACTATCCCTGCACGAGCAGCTGATATCTGGTGGCATCACCTGCCCGCCCCCGGGTCAGCGTGGTCGAACGGGTCGGCGACTATACAAGTCGCCGCATCAGTTCGCAAACACAGCCTGCACATGCATAAATGCTTATGCGCTGTAGCAAAGCGTGTGCGAACACGCAGGGGAGCGTACAGACCAGAATGACCTCCATAGTCTGCTCTCTCTGGTATGCTGAGAGATATTTATCATTGTCCAATGATCAGACTGATCAAATAAAATAATCACGTTTCTGCCTTTTCTAAAATAGAATGAGATTCTGGGATCTAACTCCGTCAGGCGGTCACGCTGCGACATGATTGGCCAGATGTAGTGAAGTGATTTCTGTAGAAATCATGAAGGAGATTTACGCAATCTAGAATGACAAGAACCACAGCAGCTTCTTGGATGGAAAATGTTTTGTCCTACAGGAATGCATAAAGAAGTGTTTGTTCTATTTGATTAATACCCCTTTCACACTGCAGCTCTTAACCGGTATATTGCCGATTTTTTAGCCTTTTAAAACGGTTAGAGCTGCAGTGTGAAAGTACCAGTCTGCATTTACCGGTTACAAATAACGGGTAAAAAACAGAGTCCTACACGGTTCAGAGCTATTTTTTATGCAGTGTGAACGGCTCTGAACCTGTATACAGGACTCAGGCAGTAGCTATGAGAGCGCAGTGCATATGTACTGAGCCGCTCATTACATATGCGCATATGTAATGAGCGGCTCATTACATATGCACTACGCTGTCCTATAGTTACTGTCTGTCCTACTTTCACACTGCAAACCTGCTTGAGACCCGGTATATAGGGGTTTAAAACGGTAAAATACCATTTTAAATACTCTTTCAAAATACCGGGTCTCAAACATTTATGCAATGTGAAAGCAGCATAAATGTTATATTTGGTCCTATAGGTAATATATGCTCAATGTCAAATGGACATCTAAATCCGAACAATGTGCATAATCTATATACACATGGATTTTGCGACATATCATTACATCGCTGCAGATAATACAAGATGGCAATTAGAGATTTCCACACAATGGCAGGGGCTACTGAATCAGGCCTCTATGAAAAGAATGTACAAATATGAATTACTATTAAAACCAATGATAAAGACCAAACTCTATGGGGTCAATTTACAAAGATGGGAGTTCTATTGAAGATGAGATGTTACCCCTAGCAACCCGACTTGCATTACATTTAGTGAACATCTGACAACTGATGTGACTGGTATATTTATTAAAACTTTAGTATAGAGAGAAAGCTCAAGTTCCAATCATTCAGCTCCTAACTGTCATGTTACAGACTGCGTTTAAATGTCAGGCGCTGATTGGTTGACTGATACTTTATCTCTCTTTTATCAATATCCCAGAAAATATTTTGTTCCAGGTCATCATGCAGTGACTGAGCTATATGTATACTGATTCCACAGTTCTATATTAGTGACAAGCTTTTATTAGGAAATCATGTAGTAGTGTGTACTGGTGCTTTGTCTTACAGCGCCCCCTGCTGATGCCAGTGGCATTGCAGGGAGTCCCATGGGATCGTATCTGGCTGGCAGGAATGACTGGGGATATAATTTGGACACACACTGGTCAGACGGGACTTCACACATGGATTGTGGTAATACTCCTATCATCTATTCACATTATGTATGTCCAATGTATATTTATTGCCAGTCTTTGCCATGTCTGGTGCTCACACTTGGGTTATACCACTGCTGCACCAGGGGGATGCTGTGATTTGTGTTATCTGCTGCAATGTAATGATATATTGTATTTCCTACTCCTTTACTGGAGGCACTCTGAGATGGGGTGTAATATTGTCACTCCCTGCTGCTACAGACATTGGCCTGCCTGGGGATTTCATACTGGTGGGATCTCATACATTCTGCTACTACTAAGAAGGCAACTTGTGGCTTTTTAATTGTGTAGAACTACAACTTCCAGCAGGATATATCAGTCTCTGACAGCCAGGGTGCGCTTTGGAAGTTGCATTGAAGTTTTGCAACAGCTCGGTTACCTACCATTGGTATAGTTCTCTTATTTATTATTATTACTGCTATTATTATAAGTCTGTAATATTTATATCTTTATTATTGAACTTCCTTATTATTACTTATTATTATTATTACTTACTTATTATTACTTCCTTGTTTCTGTACTGTATTATGTGGTTTCTGTCCAGCGCCTTGAGTCCTATTGGAGAAAGAGTGCTATATAAATAACATTATTATTATTATTATTATTATTATTATTATTATTATTATTATTATTATTATTATTATTATCATCATTATTCATGATCAGACCATGGATGGAGGAGATCTGGAATTATCTTGGTGTTTAGTCCTCTTTTACCGCTTTCACACTGCCAAAACGTTTTAAAAAATGGTATTTTTAAACGGTATTTAAAACGGGTCTGAGCCTTCACATTGCAGTAGATTACCATTTTAAATACCGTTTTACTACCATTCACATCAGTGTCCCCTGAATACGTTACAAGGTAGATCACAGATCTGGAATCCGTTGTTTTTACTAAATACCGTTTCAGAGCCATTCTCTATGCATAAAAAACGGCTCTGAAACGTGTAGGACTCTGCTTTTTAAACATTTTAAAATACCGGTTATCTTTAACCGGTAAATCAACTCTGGCGCTTTCCCACTGCAGCCTTAAATGTTTTGAAATGGGGAAAAAACGGTAATATACCGTTTTACAAGTGCAGTGTGAAAGGGGTATTACTGTATCATCATATCAGTGTTGTTATTTGTGTTGTATCATTACTATTATTTTACTTTGTATGAACAATCCCAAATATACAGAAATGATATAATGGATATCACTCAGGTGCATAAAAGGGTAGGATAATACTAAGTAACCGGGTGTACAGATGATTTGATTTAGTATTTTTCTATTCGATTTTGCTTATACAGTATAGGTAAATTCAAATCAAAATCGAATTGAAATCGAACAGTCGCATTCGATGTCGATTCAATCCCGGCTCGAGCTCCCGTTTAGGCTAGATCGAATAGAAAAATAGACTGTGCAGGCAAGACTATATTGTAGTGATATAAAGCTTCGCACACACAGAGCGATTGGTTGCCGAGTGACCTATTGCTGCGCGATATATCGCTCAAGTGACCAAATTGCTGAGTGTCCCGTTTTCATCAGCGGCCAGCAATGGACGCTGGTGAATAGGAGGCACTGCTGAGGGAAGCTTCAGGGGAAACAGCCGGTCGCTGGGAATCCGCTGGTCATAGGTGCATGCTCCTGCGGCCAGCGACCGCTACAGGGCTGGTCATGGGAGTACACTCCCGGCGACCGTCACCCTGTACGCATGGGGATATGGTAGCTCAGTGACCATATCCCTGACTATTGCTAGAATCGCCCTTTATGTACAGGGCTTTATACAGATCTGTATTATATAGTAAAATATAATCAGTTTTGCTTGCCTGCAATTCGGTCCTGATTCAATTCCGATTGATCGAATCAGGATCTGCAAGGCAATTGCACCCCATAATAGAAAAACACATTGTTTCCCCCCCCCCCCCCCCCGCACATTAAGTGACACCAGTAACCAGATCTAGGGGCAGATTTATTAAGCTTGGAGATGAGATAAACTGGAGATAAAGCGGAGAAAAGGTAAAAGGAGATAAAGCACCAGCCAATCAACTCCCAACTGTCTTTTTCAAACACAGCTGATTGGCTGGTGCTTTTTCTCCTTTTACCTTTTCTCCGCTTTATCTCCAGTTTATCTCTTCTCCAAGCTTAATAAATCTGCCCCTTAAGCTCTTGATGACATATATTTGCACAAATACTCAGGGGCGGATCCAGGATAAAATGACAGGGGGGGCACCATGATAAAAAAGGGTTTAGGTGGGGGAGGGGCGGTGTTAGTGGTGCCAGTGTACATGCTAAGAGAGCGGCAGGAGAGGGTGGGAATGAAATTAAAAATAGGCCCTGGCATTTAAAGTACGCAGGCCCACCATGGCGACAAAAGTGAAGGATGTAGTTGTGCGCGCGCCAAAGGCGTGCTCCAGAAAAGGGTGTGTGGCCACTCAACAGGGGGCGTGTCAACATCATATACTACTTCTACACATTATGCAACAAAATACTAGACCCCATTATACTTGCCCCTTACACATGATGCCAAATGGAATGAGCCAAAATTGACATAATGCCAAATGGATTGGGAAAAAATTCACATAATGCCACACGGATTGAGCCAAAATTCACATAATGCCACACGGATTGAGCCAAAATTCACATAATGCCACATGGATTGGGAAAAAATTCACATAATGCCACACGGATTGGAAAAAAATTCACATAATGCCACATGGATTGAGCCAGAATTCACATAATGCCACACGGATTAAGCCAAAATTCACAATACACTTCATAAACAGGGACATTGTCCACCAAAGGCGCGCATTAAACATTTACCCCATAATATCCATTACACGTTAAGTTACACGCCATTATGTCCATTATGTGTTATGCCAAACACCATAATGCCTATTAAAAATTACGCTACATAAGTGCTGCTTCTCTACATGCTCATTGCCAAGGGTTCCATGCTCATTGCCATGTGGGATTACATGCTCATTGCCAAGGGGGAATACATGCTCGTGGTAAATGGGGGACAGCCGCCGCCAGGCAGAAGTGATAGCCACTAACAGTGTCAGAGCCTGGATGTATTCAGAGCACTGCAGGTCCCGGCTATTTGAAATAATACCCCTTTCACACCAGAAAATGCATTTCCAGGTTGGCCCCTTTTACACCAGCCTAGTCCCTGCATTTTCTGGTGTGAGGGGGAGAGAAAACCACCCCTCCCCCCTTTAACCAGTTATCTCATAGTACCGGCTATATCTTCGGAACCAACTGACCCATTAACATGAGAAAAGTATTATATTGAAGAACTTTTGAGTGGGCTTTGAATGATTTTGGTCCAGTGAAACTGGAACGTTTGGTTCCAGAGTAATCTGCCCTCAAAAACATGAACAGCCATGAAATTACATTTCAAAAATAAAGAAATCGGTTTACACGCAATATCTCTAGAACCAATTAACCGATTTGGACCAGCCTGGTATCATATTGAAGGCCCAGCGATTTGGAATTGAATGAAATCAACCACAAGCTTCTGTGATGCCAGGGCGGGAACTGGCAGCCGTCGGAACCGGGTGGGGGGCGGAATTGTCGGGTCCCATATAGGGATGCCAATCCCGGGGCATTTTTTCAATCCCGGGAATCGGGATTGAAAAATGCTCAATCCCGGGATTCCCGGGATCCCGGGATTGGCATCCCTAAAAGAATATTGCCGCTGTACCCCCTCATTTACTTACATTTTGAGCTGTGGAGGGGGGCAGGTGGCAGAGGTGCTGACAGCAGTGGTGCGGGGGCATGCGGCAACGGTGCGGAGGCAGGCGGCAGGGGTGCGGGGCAGGCATCGGGAATGACGCGGCGGCTGGGAGGCGCGTCGGGTATGACGTGGGAGGCGTCTTCCGGATGCTGGGGATACCACGCTGCGGCCTGCGCAGCGTGACCTATGACCGAATCACGCTGCGCAGGCCACACACAGGGTCGGGAACAGCCGGGCAGCGTCTGAGCGACTGCTCAGACGCTGCACGGCATTAGACTGCGCATGCGCGGCCTAATCCCAAAATCCCGGGATTGGATAGTCCAATCCCGGGATTGAAATCCCGGACATTTTGTGGCCAAATCCCGGGATCCCGCCGATCCCGATCCCGGGATTGGCCACCCTAGTCCCATATTATCCTATGGGGAAAAAACGTTACAGGTTTGCCAGGCGATATCTCCGGTTCCCGGGGGGCTAGAGACACGGGGCTGGGCTCGTTGGAAAGCCCTGGTCCTCAGCTACAAAATAAATGACAGGGGGGGCACGTGCCCGGGTGCCCCCCCCCTGAATCCGCCACTGCAAATACTGTATATGTAACCAAGCTGTCAGTGAGTCAAGAGCAGTCCAAAAGTTTTAATCCACCTTTATCAAGGCAGTGCAACAAATTCAATAAAGGCAAAAAAATCCAAATCCTTTTGCCGCGCGAATGAGCCAGGACTTCCATGTGTGTCATGTGCGCTTTGACACGCACGGAAGTCCCGGCTTGTTCGTGTGGCAGGACACCGGTGCGTCACCTGGGCAACCATCTGACATCAGGCATGTGCGCCTGGACTCGCATGTTATGCTGCTTTCAGACCTCAAAACTGGCTTTGACCCGGTATTTTAAAACGTTTCTAAAAACGGGTCTTGTCCCTTCACAACTCTGAACCCGTTTTAACCCATAGAAAGCAGTGGAAATACCAGTTCAATAGAACCAGGAAAATTCACTGTGCACCTTTCAGACTGCACAAATTACTATTTTAAAACGGTAAAAAAAATGGCAAAATAACGGGTAAAAAGTGCGGTCTGAAAGGGGTAGAAGTCACGGCTGCACTTATCATGTTGTGTCCAGTATGTCAGCTGTCCGGACGAAGCGGCTTTGACCCTGACACTGTTGACTCCCTGACTTTTTTGTTTCGCACGTATGATTTTAATAACACAGTTATACTTTGATGAGTGCCGCCTCCTGTCTTCATTTGCATTAAGTAAAGCATGTACACCAGTGTTTTTCAACCACCGTGCCGTGGCACACTAGTGTGCCTTGAGCTGTTCTCAAGTGTGCCCCTAGATCTAGAGATGCCCAAACCAGTTTACAGCCACCAGCAGTTCAACTGTTTATTTACTGGTCTCTTCATGTAAAGGGCCAATGTATTTTATTTGTGTTACCTGTGGGGACCAGTGTGATTGTTTTTTATATGGGGGGCCAATAGGTTTGGGTTTTGTCCTGTGGGGGCTAATGTGTTTTGCAGTGTGGGGATCTCTTGGTGTGCCTTGGCAATTTTAAAATCTTATTTAGTGTGCCGCCAGGTAAAAAGGTTGAAAATCACTGATGTACACACTGTACACACACACACACACACACACACACACACACACACATATATATTATTGGACTGCAGCAGCTTAAAATGCCTTTCCTACTTCACACACCCTGACATCGTTTGTCTGGGATTCACTGGCCTTCTTTCCTCACCACTGGCCGCAGAAGACGTACATATGAAGAACTATGGTCTAGTCAGCATCTTAAACTCCATTTCTGACATTACGCCCAAGATAATGCTTTGGATTCATCTGTTTTTTTTTAATTAAATACGTGTTTGTGCATGTGTGAGAAAGAGATGTAGTTTCACTCTCTGCCAGCAGATGGCAGTGTTTTGGAGACTCACGGACACTTTACATATATATGATATAGGATATATCCTTGGTACCTCCAGTATCATTTATATCGAATTGCATCCCATCAGGACTGTCTTGTAATCTGCTGGGACTGCCATGCTATGGAATCCTATCCTTATGTATCCCTCCTATTATACCTATAGACTGTGAGCTTGTGAGCAGGGCCCTCCTACTTCTAGGTCGGTTTGTTACTACCCAGGTTGTTTTATCACTGTTTCCAATTGTAAAGTGCAACAGAATCTGCTGCGCTATATAAGAAACTAAATAAATAAATGCTCAGTATTTTATTACGCTTGAGCCTTTTGCTGATAATATGTGACCGCTAGGTGGCGCTGTAGCCCTTTGAGTGCCCGATGACTTCATCTGTTATGTACAGAATAAGCCACTGCCAGAGGCTCGTGTTACTGGGCATTATTACACATGCTCTCTGGACAAGAGGCAAATAGCGTTACCGGGATGGGTACTTAAGCCACCTGCCACCATTGTCAGTGGGCTGCAAGACTCATCGACGTGTGGAAGTTTACTGACTCTGCTATACTTCTGCCCACAAGTAGAAGTATAGGGATGCATTCTGAGTCACATCTTTTTTTAAACACAGCCTGTAAAATGTCAGAATCTGATTGGCTAGTACTTTATCTCTCTTCAGTTTATGATAAACCTCCTCCTTGATTCGGATGCATAAGTACTTTAATTGTGACTCAGAACCAGGCCCTACTGTATATGACATTTGTGGTGCACAGAACAGTAGTTCCAGAATTCGTCACAATGGTTTCGATGAATCCATTCTTTACTGGCTTATAATGATGTCACGGAATAATAGTTCACACAATGGTGTTTCATTTTTAATACAGATGTGATCAATATTTTTCGCCCACAGTTGCTATATCAAAATAACAATTTCATGCAACTTTATTGATGTTCTGTTGCGAGGGGAAGGGCACCAATAAGAGCCTGTTCTGGTGAAGAGATGGTGTAAAGAGTTATAGTGTAAAGTTATCACACTATATTGGCCGTAACGATATGGAGGCAGAGTCTCCCTCTCTAATTGGCAAATTAGTACCTCTTAGGCTACTATAGTACCCGTTTCACATGCACCTAGGACCCAGGTTGATGACCCAGGTGGAGTTGGGGTGTGAAAGCACTAAAGCTTATAACCCGGGTCCACCAACCCAGCAATTAGACCCGCTTTAAAAGAAGGGTTAAACCTGGGTCGCTCTCTGTATAATGGGTGACATGTGAAAACGCCAGATCCGGGTCAGTGCCGGTTTTTACTTGGAATTGAGATTCTGGGTCCGACTTGCGTATATTGACATTTTGGTGTTGCCCTAGTAGAACTAGACCCTGTTGACGCTTTGTACAATAACCCTATAGAATAACATCATCTGACGATGGCCTTATTCTTTGGGGGCCAAGATCTGGAATGCCTTATTCTGGAGCTTGGTAAATCTGAAAGCTTCACAGCCCCCATTGAAGTCTACAGGGGAAAAAGAGGGTGTAGATATATGCGGCTTTCCCTCCATAGTACATCTGGGGGATCCCTAATGTTAGTAGGTATCCCCTGAATACAGCTGTTTTCAGGGAATATCCTACAGCTATAATTTGATAAATAATATATGATAATTGGCAGCTAATTAGCCAGATCAGCAATGTGTGGTGTGTCTAGTCTGTCAGGTATCATCTGAGAATCAGCTGGGGGACCAGCTACAGGGTAATCCAACACCCCACAGAGCTTAGTGCTTCTGCTATAGTGTTACTACCTCTGGTATCATGCAGCTGTCAGTCACACAGAAGTGATGGATGCATGGCATGACACATACTGTAGGGGGCGATCTCACCATATGAAGCATAAGCATTGGCACACCTATAATGGGTATATGATAAACATGGGCCCCTGGGTCCAAAGGTGGCAGCGGCAATGCTACAAAATCACCGGGAGTCTACTCGTTTATGCTGTCGGCTATTGAGAAAGGAACCTCCTCTCATACTACACCACAGAGCATGCCATCTACTCAGGAAGTGCCACAAGGTTCCACTAGATTCTAGGATCTCAATGATATTCTGCAACTTTGGCCCTAACTGTGCGGAGTTTGTATATTCTCCCCGTACTTGCGTGGGTTTCCTCCGGGTACAGCGCTGTGGAATATGTGTGCGCTATATAAGAAACTGTTAATAAATAAATAAACTTTGGGCATCTATCTATCTATCTATCTATCTATCTATCTATCTATCTATCTATCTATCTATCTATCTATACCAGAGATTTGCTGAGCCAGCCCCTGTGCGAAGGTCTTGGCGCAGAAGGCATCCACACAGTGGCCCTGCACATGCCTATATTAGCATATATTCCACCCCCTATATTAGGGGGTGGAATTCTCCAAGCCTGTCGCCGTCGGAAGCTGCGGTCGGCACTGAAAGGGTTAAACTCATCCTGCCAGCAATTGTCCCGGGTTTGAGTCATGGAATAGACATCTTCAGCACTGCCCCGCCGTCCTCCCACCTCCCATCTCTGTGCGCTGCCAAAGCTTGTCCCCTGCTCTCTGATTAATATGTTTATATTCATGTTTTTCCATGGTTGCTCCAGCAAACAGAAAGTGTTTTCCCTGGTCCCACTAGCCAATTCGGAGCCTCAATGCGCCATAAATCACCGCCAGCTGTCTCCAGCCCCTGGGAAATTCAGACATGTTTACTTATTTATTTCATACACTGCTTAAAAAATATGAAAACTGTATTAATGAGCGGTAAATTAAATGGAATCTGTTATGATACAAAAGTCATGGCTTGGAATCCGCCTAGCGACTCTGTAATGTCTTCAAAGTATCGGAGAGGAACGTGGGGGTTGAGTATTGTTGTTGTCATAGTCTGATGTCATCGCTTGTGATCAGTGAGTTGTGATGTCACTACCTCAGCCTTCCTAAGCAGAATTTGTGTAGTATACAGAATAGTGGACCACCTATTGCAAATTATTACAGAGATTAGGGCAGACATGTCCAAACTATGGCCCTCCAGCTGTTGTGAAACTACAAGTCCCATCATGCCTTTCCACAGTTTTACTATTAGGGAATGCTAAAACTATGGCAAGGCATGCTGGGATGTGTAGTTTCAAAACAACTGGAGGGCCACAGTTTGGACATGTCGGCATTAGGGGGTAAATGTACTAATATGAAAGTTCTATTGAAAATGGGATGTTGCCTATAGAAACCAATCAGATTCTACTTCTTATTTATTTAGCAGCTTCTAGAAAATAATAGATAGAATCTGATTGGTTGCTATGGGCAACAAACATCCCATCTTTTACCCTTTCAGGTCCAACGTCTAGTCAGGCTTAACAGCCCTAGCACTAGTAGCAGATCCATTGGTGAGCCGCTTTAAAATAAAAACATTAACATCGTTCAACATTCAACGTAGACCATTTTTGAATAATAAAAAAAAATAACAATTAATTTAAACATTTAAACCAGACCGTTTGAACCGCAAATTTTTTTTTTACTGCGAAGGGTTAATAGAAGTCCCATCTTAGTAAATATCCCGCTAGGAATCAGGTCTGTCTCATTTATACTGTTTTCAGACCGCATTTGCCGTGTCTCACCCGGGATTAGGACACGGGTCCAGTCCTCAGAGAGACACGGCATATGCGGTCTGAAAGCTCCGACACCGACCCGGCTTATTGCCGTGTCGGTGACGTCACACGGGGCGGGGCTGAGTGGCGGCGCGTCACCCGGGGCTTGGGAGGAGGCAGCACTTGGAGCTGACAGTGCTGCCTCCTCCATACTGTGAGCGGGACCCAGGTCGCTCGACCCAGGCACCCATTCACACTGCACTTGACACGGGTAAGAGTCGTGTTCAGAGCCGGTGCAAGGCACCGGAGCGCCCCAGGCGAGTCGGGGTGAGGGCGTCCCAGTGCCCGGGGGGTGGGGGGGTGGTACCTGTATTATAAAACTGGCGGCGTCGGTGTCCCTGCAGTGCTGGAGCGGGCAGGGGTGTCCGTGCCGCGGGGGTAGCTGCGGCGCTGTCACTGTGTATAAAGCTGCTGTCGGCGGCGGGGTCCCTGCAGTGAATGGAGAATAACTAGCGCTATGTGGCGGCGCGGGAAGCGCTTCTGATTTTGAAAACACTTGCCGCACGCCGATTGGCTGAATCTCAGCCAATTAGTGTGCGGCAAGTGTTTTTAAACCCAGAAGCGCTTCCCGCGCCGCCGCATAGCGCTAGTTATTCTCCATTCACTGCAGGGACCCCGCCGCCAGCAGCAGCTTTAAACACAGTGACAGTGCCGCAGGTACCCCCGCAGCACGGACACCCCTGCCCGCTCCAGCACTGCAGGGACGCTGACGCCGCCAGCTATATGCACATGCTGGGGGTGAGGGGCAAACTGCCGCCCTCCAGGTGCCGGCGCCCTAGGCAAATGCCTAGAGCTGCCTATTGGTGGCACCGGCCCTGGTCGTGTTCAACCCTGGTCATTACCAGAGTTGAACTCCCGTGTTGCTCGACCCGTGGTGGCTCTTTCAGACCACACCTAGACCCGTGTTGGGGCCGCTAGGACACGGCAATAACCCGGGTCTAGAGTGCGGTCTGAAAGCGGTATACATTTGGGAACATTTGGGAGTTATGCAGTACATTTGTCTATGGGTACATTTACTAAAGCTTCTAAAAATGAAAGGAGGTGATGTTGCCCATAGCAACCACTCAGATTAGGTCTAGAATTTTTTAGGATGCAAAATGAAAGACCCAATCTGATTGGTTGCTACGGGCAACATCACCTCCTTTCATTTTTAGAAGCTATAGTAAATTTGGTTATGGTATAAATCATGATAGACTCATGATAGACAGTCACAAGGTCGACAGGGTCAAAAGGTTGACATGAAAATGGTCAACATGGTCAAAAGGTTGACATCCAAAAGGTCAACATGGAAAAAGGTTGACATGAGTTTTTAATGTTTTTAGGGTGTCTTTGTCGACATAGGTCAACATGGACACTGTCTTAGTGTACCGTGTCCCCTCGCACTATTTTATTCTACCTCCACGCCCTAGTGGATTGTAGGGCACGACAAACCGCCTGTTGGCACATGTAGGCTGAAAATTTAGTAAAAAAATGCATGTCGACCTTTTTCATGTCGACCTTTTGACCCTGTCGACCTTTTGACCCTGTCGACCAAATGTCTATCATGAGCCAGTCTATGATCAGTCCGGATACCAGTAAATTGACAGTTATTTCTTTTTTAAAAAGCATCTTTATAATCTCATACAATCAAGAACAAAATTCAGGAATGGCCGATTGATCTGGAAAAAAACACATTTGCTTAACCAATCATAAATAAATTGTGGTCTGAAGGAGAATATTAAGAATCCTCATCAGTGCAATTCTTTATCCAATAGGAGGTTGTCTTGGCGATCAGGAAGAAGTCAAGCCATCATATATGCGACCACCTTACTTCCATCTATGTGATGCTGCGCGTGCCTGGCCATACACAGTAACACCTATTGCCATCTACAGGAGAGGGATCATAAATCCCTCCCCTCCCCACAAAGCTTTACTTTGGGGATCTTGTTAAATACTATCACTAACATTCGCCACACCTCTCCACCCCACCACGCCGGCTACCTACCGAATAGATAATTATCTCATATGCACTAACATATGCGATAATTATTGCAAAGGACAACGCTTGTTAATAGCTTCCCTTAGCGATGAGCCCGGCGATGTGCAGCGGGTCCCCGGAGGCTCCCCAGTGGCTCCCCCTCCCTCCCTTACCCGGCTTCTGTGGGACGGGCTCTCCTGCTCCTCCCTGTTACCCCGGAAGAGGATGTACAGTGCAGAGAGGGGGAGGTCACAGTACTGTGCTGTCCAGAGACCGGTGAGGGGGGTAAGCGGGGGTCCATGCGGGGGCAGCGCTGGGTCGCGTTAAGAAGCCCATAGGATTCTATGGGGTATCACCAGCTTTTCCATAACACTAGACTGTTCCTTTTAAGATTCTTGTGAGATATACAAAAGGTGTGTACACACGGTGAGATTTCACTTTCAATTCAATATAAGGTCTGGGTCTGGATCTGGGTTGACATTCGATTTTGACTCTGTAGTATAGCCTTGCAAAATGATAAAGTAGAGAGAAATAAAGACCCCTATGAACTTGGAGGGAGATAAAGTGGACAGCGATAAATGGTGAGATGTATGAGTGATAAAGTACCAGCTCATAACTGACAAACACAGCATGTACATGGCCATTAGGAGCTTATTGGCTGGTACTTTGGTGTAGATGTATGAAGCAGTGATAAGGGAGGAGAAGTGAGCCAGAGGAGAAGTGGCCCATGGCAACCAATCAGCTGCTCTGTATAATTTTATATTATGCAAATTACAGATGTTTCTTCAGTGCTGATTGGTTGCCATAGGCCACTTCACCTCCCTTATCCCCGCTTCCTACATCTATTCCAGTATTACATTACCACTTTCCACTTTATCACTTTTTGAAGCTTAGTGCATCTGTCCCAAAGTACCAGCCAATCAACTCCCAACTTTGTTTAATTTCTGCATTTTTAAATGGCAGCTTCAACCTGGCTGGCTGGTACTTTGCCTCTGTCTACTTTATCTCTCTCCAATGCTTAGTACATAGGGGATTATTCAGACCTGATCACACAGCTGTAAATTTTCAGGTCAGGCGGTAATTGATAGACTGCGCGTGTGTACGGCCCACAGTCCGCATGCGCAAGGTCACGTTGTGTAATCCAGCAAATGTCTTTATTGCTGGCCGTCCGCAAGTTGGCTGCTCCCAAGTTGATTGACAGCCGTGGTAGTGTCAGCTGCGTGACCAGTGGCAGATTCAGGGGGGGAGCACCCGATCACTTGCCCCCCCCCCCCATTTCTGACATAGCGCCGGGCAAACCTGGAACATTTTCCCCATAGGATAACATGAGACCCGCTACTTCCAACCCTCACCTGAATCCGACGGCTGCTGGTTCCCCCACCGGCATCACAGAAGCTCGTGGTTGATCTAATTCGAACCCAAATCGTCAGGCCTTAAATCTGAGACAGGCAGGTCCATGTGGGTCAATTGGTTCCAGAGCTGTTGTGGTTAAACCAATTTTTTATTTCTGAAATGTAATTTCATGGCCGTTCATGTTCCCCGAGGGCAGATTTCTCTGGAACCAAACGGCCCAGTTTCACAGGACCAGTATCATTCGATGCCCACTTGAACATTCTTTAACCCCTTCACTGGTAATCCCGAGAATTTTCCAGGCTATGCCTTAATGCCCAGGCTGGCAAGCCCGGAAAATTATCGGGATAGCCAGTGATTAGCGTTGCCTGGCTCCCTCTCCTCCGCTGCGCCCCCAGCTCACCCTTATGACAAGCCGGGGCGACGGGGCGCAGGGCAGGGTAGCAGCTGATTGACAGTTCAGTGGCGCTGCTCGGACCTGGGGAGACAGCAGTGTGTTTTTTTTTAGGGAGCGCTCCCCAGAAAAAAAAACCTGCAGTACCCACAGTACCAGCCAATGAGCCCCTAACTGGCATCTAAAAAACTTGATTTGAAATGACAGTTAGGTGCTGATTGATTGCTTATTTCATCTGATTCTTTGTCTTCTAGCAAAATACCACAACCAACTACCCCCCCCCTCCTCCCTTCCTCCTTCCGTATAGTGGCTCTGCCCAAATTGAAAAATAGGCATCTTAGCCAGGATTTGGAATTATTATCTTTGGCCCTGATCACCTGTTTATTTGGCACTGGCAAGGAGCATGAGCCTTTGAGTTTCTGAAGTCACCCAGCAGTTTGAGGAGTGTCAGTGTAAGATGTTAAACACTTACCCCATGCACATAACACAATGGGATGAATCAGATTCAGTGTGGGGGGCCCTGAGCCACCCCCATCTTCTTTCAGCCTCACATCTGTCAGGCTGGGGGTGAATAATGCTCTATTGCAGGCTTTCCTATGTTGGCTATAGTAACATTAGTTAACAAGATTATCACATTTAATAAAGCACAAGGACCCATAACAATGGCTGCCTGGCGAAGGATCCGTCTCTGCACTGAACTATATTCAAACATCAACTTAATTGGAGACCTCTGTAGTGTAACCCAGTCCCCGCTGGAGATAATACAATAGCACTCCTGGTTCAGTATGAATTGGATTTGGAATGATACTGTATTACATTTCAGGCAAACTGAGATTGCATTGTGATGGTGGTTAATATAGAAAATAAAGGTATTTGAGAAATACAATATCATGGGCTAGATGTAAAAGTTTGGGATTTTTAGACAAGTGTGATTCGCATTTTACCGCAAATCACACATGTAATTGGGAATGATCCTCCCGCGATTCGCGGCACAACCCCCGCCCTCCCCTCCCGCGATTGGCGGCACCCCCCGCGACCCCCCCGCGACCCCCCCTCCCACGATTCGTGGCACCCCCCCGCGACCCCCCTCCCCCCGCGACCCCCCCTCCTACGATTCGCGGCAAAACCCCCGCCTCCCCCCTCGCGCGATTTGCGGCACCCCCCTCCCACGATTCGCCCCCCCCTCCCGCAATTCGCAGCACCCCCCCTGTGACCTCCCCTCCCGCAATTCGCAGCACCCCCCCCTGTGACCCCCCCTCCCGCGATTTGCGGCAACCCCCCCCCCGTGACCCCCCCTCCCTCGATTCGCGGCACACCCCCCCCCCGCGACCCCCCTCCCGCAATTCACAGCAACCCCGACCCCGCAACACCCCCCTCCCGCAATTCGTGGCACCCCCCCGTGACCCCCCCTCCCGCGATTCGCGGACACATCCCACCTCCCCCCCCCCCCCCGCGATTCCTGGCAATCCCAGGATTAAATGCCACATGCAAAACACTGATATGGCTATGGTGGACAATGAAAAATGTTGACATGAGTTTTTGAAGATTTATTTTTCAATTTTTGAATGTTTTCATATTCATTCTCATGTGTCGACATGGACACCAATGAAGTGCCACACTTATGTAAACATTTACATGTGTTGACCTTTGTGTGTTGATTTTTTCTTGTGGCAATTCGCGGCGACCCCCCCTCTAGTGATTCGTTGCACACCCCCCGCGACCCCCCCTCCCACGATTCCTGCCCCCCCCCGCGACCCTCCCTCCCGCGATTCGCGGCACCCCCACCCCGTGACCCCCCCTCACGCAATTTGCGGCACCCCACCTCCCTCCCACGATTCACGGCAACCCCCGCCCCCGCGACCCCCCCTCCCGTGATTCGCGGCAACCCACCGCCCCCCCCTCCGGTGATTGCCCCCCCCCCCGTATGCCCACACACCCCTATCACTCTATCACTACCCAGCTTCCTGCTCTCCTGAACCGTAACTTCCACCACTGGGGAGTCGCTGCCACTGTGTTGCCCACATACCCCTTTCATGCCTCATAGCCCAGACTCCTGCTCTCATGCACCCTAACTCCCACCCAGTAGGAGGAGACACTGACTCAGGGCCACCGTCCTGTACTCCTGTACTGCCACGCTGGACCCCCACCCACTGGCAGAAGCTGCACAGTGTCTCCCGCCCTCCTCTTTAGTCCCCCTTATGCCCACACACCTCCTGTTTTCCTGTGTCGTGACCTCCGCCAGTTGGGGAGCCGCTGACTCAAAACCACCCTACTATACTATTGCACACACACACACACCTAAACAACACGCACACACCCCCCACCCACCCACAAATGTCACTGTACGCTCCACACTATCAATGTACATCTTACTCTGTAACCACTTTTTAATTAAACAAAACAATACACACCCCCTTCCAAATCATATGCTCTCTATTTATCACATTTCACCTATAACTCAAGTTGCAATACAGGGCATCTTTCATACAATTCTAACCATATTTCTCATATACAAACGTTCACAAATTAAGGGGGCGCAGCCCCTTACGCCGGCATGAAGAGCGCCCGTAGGGCGCGATGAATCACCTAGTTATATATATTATCTGTCTAAAGTCAAACAAATCTCTGATCTCACAGCAATATTGTAGATTGTAAGTTTGCGAGCAGGGCCCTCCTACCTCTATGGCGGTTTGTTTCTACCCAGTTTTTTAATCACTGTTGTTTCCAATTGCAAAGCGCAACGGAATATGCTGCGCTATATAAGAAAATAAATACATAATAAAAGAAAGAAATATTGTGCGAGTGGATCTCATAGCCCCACTAAACACCTGTATGTTCCTAATTGTAATACTCTGCAGAATATGCCAGATATATGCTATATGAATAATAAAGGTAAATAATTATAATGTAATCTATGGTTGCATGGGTCATATAAATTTGCAAACTACTACAGTTCTTAGGGCATAGGTTGGTCAGATCTGTTTTGCATGAAATTTCACCTGCGCTACAGAGGGACAATTGCCAAGGAAAATAGATATGATCGCTAAAAATAGAAAGAGAGAGAGAGAGAGAAAGAGAGAGAGGGAGGGAGAGTGAGGACATGGGGATAACACTTTGAACATGTTGGTAGAGTGTTATGTTCAAAGTTATAATGCTTGCATGAATAAAATGCTTTAAGTTGTATTCCCGCCTCATCTGAATCCCAGATCAGGCATTATCATGTCAACATGCTCATTATCGACGTAGTGACTACCGACATGCCATATGTATCCTGTGTGGCTATTTGGATTCTGTTATTCCAGCTAATGCTTCCTTGCCCAATCTCCTAAAATTTCTGGATGGCTCAAGAATTTGGGGATAATCTCCTGGCCTCTGGGAAGTTGGTCACGTGTCACGCATCCCATTGATTTCTGGGTAAAGTCAACACGACAAGGAGCTTTGAATCCCGGCCACACACCCCTCATGACATTTTGCTGAAAATTGCATCAAAAGACAGCAGAGGCAAGGCTCCAATGCAATTGGCTGCGCCACACCCCCAAACCGCCCACCAGGACCTCCAACCAAGAGGAAATTGCCAATATCCGCACGTGTGAACTGATGGACGCATGTTTTTGTATTTCTGCCTTTTTTATTACTTTTATTTTGTTTATGTTTGAAAATTTCAAGGCAAATCTAGGTTATGCTGTGACATATGCAGGGCAGGGCCGGCCTTACCATTAGCTAAACTTAGGCCTTTACCTAGACCGCCAATGGTTGGGGTGAGGGAATTCCATGATGTCGCACATCTAGCATTAATAATGTCCCTTTGGTTCTCCCTCACAAAGTGATGGCTGACACCAGGGAAGAGAAGGAGGCGGCTGTGCACCACCAGGCTCCCTCCCTGTCACTACCAGTGATTGGCTGGGATATGATGTTGCTGACTGTACAGTACTGTGTCTCCCCTGCTCCCTCTCTGCTACATGTGCTGCTACATGTGTTTAAATATATATATATATATATATATTTGTAGCTACCATAGGTGCAGGTGGTGCAGCTGCTATGGGGCCCAGAGCTGAGAGGGGCCACCTTCCCTGTCACAGTTACATGTGTTATACACAGGGGTGTAGCTACTATGGTGGCAGGGGGTGCAGCTGCTATGGGGCCCAGAACTGAGAGGGGCCACCTTCCCTGTCACAGTTACATGTGTTATATACAGGGTGTAGCTACCATAGGTGCAGGGAGTGCAGCTGCTATGGGGCCCAGAGCTGAGAGGGGCCACCTTCCCTGTCACAGTTACATGTGTTATATACAGGGGTGTAACTACCATAGGTGCAGGGAGTGCAGCTGCTATGGGGCCCAGAGCTGAGAGGGGCCACCTTCCCTGTCACAGTTACATGTGTTATATACAGGGTGTAGCTACCATAGGTGCTGGGAGTGTAGCTGCTATGGGGGCCAGAGCTGAGAGGGGCCACCTTCCCTGTCACAGTTACATGTGTTATATACAGGGGTGTTGCTACCATATGTGCAGGGAGTGCAGCTGCTATGGGGCCCAGAGCTGAGAGGGGCCACCTTCCCTGTCACAGTTACATGTGTTATACACAAGGGTGTAGCTACCACAGGTGTGTGTGTGTGTGTGTGTGTGTGTGTGGGGGGGGGGGGGTGCAGCTGCTATGGGGCCCAGAGCTGAGAGGGGCCCACCTTCCCTGTAAAAGTAATATGTACTACATACAAAGGGGCCCTTACAAACCCTTGCTATGGGGCCTTCAAATATCCAGTTATGTCACTAGTTCTAAAGCGGTGCCATATTAAGCAGAGTTGACCATGGAGGGCACATTACCAGCAATGAGATTCGTTTACAGAAAAAATGTGTCACTTCATTCTCATAATAGATGTAGGGATGGCAACATGGGGATACAGTCGAATGGTCGACCATAAGATGGTCAACAGTCATTAGGTTGACATACATGAAGGTCGACAGGGGTCTAGGTCAACATGGGTCAAGGTCGATAGGGGTCTAGGTCGGCAAGGGACTAGGTCGACATGGGTCTAGGTTGACACATGCGTTATGTTGACATCGGTTAGGTCGACAGTCAAAAAGGTCGACATGGATTTTTTGACTGTTTTTTTGAGCCAACATGTGCCGAAAGGCGGTATTTCATTCCCTACCATCCACTAGTGCGTGGTGGGAGAATAAAATAGTGTGCCGAGCATAGTGCGGCACCGCGCCCGAAGCATCACGAGCGCATCGATCGATGCGAGGGGATGCGGTACACTTAAAATGGTGTCCATGTTGACTGTGTCAAAATTTGGGTAAAATGTCGAACCCATGTCGAACTTTTGACTGTCGACCTAGACCCATGTCAACCTAGCCCCTTGTCAACCTAGACCCCCTGTCGACTATGACCCATGTTGACCTAGACCCCTGTCGACCTTCCCGTATGTCGACCTAACGGTGTTGACCAACTTATGGTCCACCAAACGATCCCATTCCGGCTAAACGTGTCTTCTATTATTGTACTGGTTAAGCGAAGGCTTTGCGTGGGAGACACTTCAGATTGACATTAACCCATTTTTCCAGGACTTCATAATTAAAAATAGTATCCGAAGACATCCATATACCAGGTTTAGCCGCTGTCACCGCGTCCCCTGTGTCCTGCGGGAGCGCATGAAATTGCGTGATGGAATCGTAGTGGGAGAACACAATGTGGGCTCAGGATGTGGGAATGTGGAAGCAGGAGGTATAAATAAACTGATACAATCTCAAGTGCCTGAGAGCCAGGTAGGATCTGTAAGCCGCCCTGTCTACAGCTTTATTTACTACAATGAAAGGATGTTTGTGGCACTTTCCTCACTATACATCTCCCCACTGGGAGGCAGGAGAAGTGCCGCAGACACATTGGCCGGAGATATAGAGGAAGGAGGGGAATGTTTACACTTCCCACACAACACATTAGAAATCACATTAATTCCCCAGTCAAGTCTTAAATGTCTTAATGGAGATGCAGAGGGCGATAGTTCTGCTAGTTAGGGAGTGTCACTCAGGGCTTGCTGGAGCTTCCACGGGTGACACTGTTATGTGATACAGGATGAAACAGGTTGGATTGTCTGGGATACAAGAAAGAAGCACTCCAGGGCATCTCCATAATCACCCAGCCCACCCCTAGTTACTAACCCATCTTAACATCTCAGGAGAAAACAACTCAGGTATCATCTTTACATGCAGGCTGCATGGTTCTCTGCTGGCTGAACTCCACATCTCCTTGTGTTATTTTACCGTCCATAGAATGTAATGTGATCTATTACATATAAGGTTTGTTCACCGCCTGGGTGCCTGCGTCTGCAATTCGTGACAGGTAGGTCCGACTGGCCTTTAGGGCTCGCTCTGTCATTAAAGGCGTTTATTCTGCCAATTATTCTATTATTCAAATAAATGCCACAATGTGAATAATGAGTCCGATAGGGCGGTTTACATGGACTATTATACTGTAAGTAGGTTTGAGTCCAAGAAGCTTCACCCGGATCAGGATAGAAGCCTAATGACTTTACCGGGAGGATGGATCCAACAAAGAACTATAATGACTAGACCAGAAGGATGGATCCAACACAGAAATAATGACTAGACTAGGAGGATGGATCCAACACAGAACTATAATGACTAGACCAGAAGGATGGATCCAACACAGAAATAATTACTAGACCAGGAGGATGGATAGAACCCAGAACTATAATGACTAGATCAGGAGGATGGATCCAACACAGAAATATAATGACTAGATCAGGTGGATGGATAGAACCCAGAACTATAATGACTAGACCAGGAGGATGAATCCAACACAGAAATAATGACTAGACCAGGAAGATGGATCCAACACAGAACTATAATGACTAGACCAGGAGGATGGATCCAACACAGAAATAATAACTAGACCAGGAAGATGGATCCAACACAGAACTATAATGACTAGACCAGGAGGATGGATCCAACACAGAAATAATGACTAGACCAGGAAGATGGATCCAACACAGAACTATAATGACTAGACCAGGAGGATGGATCCAAAACAGAACTATAATGACTAGACCAGGAGGATGGATCCAAAACAGAACTATAATGACTAGACCAGAAGGATGGATCCAACACAGAACTACAAGTATAATGACTTGACCAGGAGGATGGATCCAACACAGAAATATAATGTCTACTGTTATATTATATAGTATATTATATACTATTATATTGGTTACCTGTATTCTACTGTACTCAATACAAGATCCTTTTACTTACACACAAAGCCATAAACCAAACTACACCAACATACATCTCTTCTCTTAAAATATCTTCCAACCCAACCTCTACGCTCCTCCCAAGATCTGCGTCTCTCATCCACACTCATTACTCGCTCCCATTCAAAATTGCAGGGCTTTCTTCGGGCTGCACCCACTCTGTGGAATGCCCTCCCAAACACAATAAGACTCCTCCAGTCTCCAAACCGATAAGCGTTCCCTGAAAACTCACCTCTTCAGGCAAGCTTATCAAATTCCAGAACCATCCACTTAACCTTCATATACCATTCCTATCTAATCACATCCCCACTTTATAGTCCACACATATCCACTCTTTTCTTCACGTTTTCCATCCTACTGACCCTAGGCCAAACTGCTGGGTCACCGTATTTTACAGCACACCAGGAACCTTTGCATTAATGGTGGACTTTATGCAATAAAGAATATGAATCCTTGTGTATCAATCCCTATTTCCCTATAGATTCTAAGCTTGCGAGCAGGGCCCTCATACCTTTGAATGTTTGTACCCAATACCCAGTTTGTTGTATCACTGCCTCCTTTGGTAAAGCGCAACAGAACATGCTGCGCTATATAAGAAACTGTTAATAAATAAATAAATAATACTAGAGCAGAAGGATGGATCCAATACAAAACTATAATGATTAGACCAGGAAGATAAGAACTATAATGACTAGACCAGGTGGATGGATCCAAAACAGAACTATAATGGCTAGATCAGTTGGATGAATCCAACACAGTACTATAATTACTAGACCAGGAGGATGGATCCGACACAGAACTATATTTACTAGACCAGGTGGATGGATGTGAAACAAAACTATAATGACTAGACCAGGAAGATGGATCTGACACAGAACTATTATGACTACACCAGGAGGATGGATCCAGCACAGAACTATAATGACTAGACCAGGTTGATTTATCCGACAGAACTATAATGACTTGACCAGGTGAATGGATCTGGCACAGAACTTTAATGACTAGACCAGGAGAATGAATCCAACACAGAAATATAATGACTAAACCAGGAGGATGACTCCAACACAGAACTATAATGACTAGACCAGGAGGATGACTCCAACACAGAACTATAATGACTACTAGACCAGAAGGATGGATACAACATAGAACTATAATTACTAAACCAGGAGGATGTATCCAACACAGAGCTATAATGACTAGACCAGGAGGATGGATCCAACACAGAAATATATTGACAACTAGACCAGAAGGATGGATCCAACACAGAACTATAATTACTAGACCAGTAGGATGGATCCAACACAGAGCTATAATGACTAGACCAGGGGGATGGATCCAACATAGAGCTATAATGACGAGACCAGGAGGATGTATCCAACACAGAAATATATTGACAACTAGACCAGTAGGATGGATCCAACACAGAACTATAATTACTAGACCAGGAGGATGGATCCAACACAGAACTATAATGACTAGACCAGGAGGATACACTTATCACAGAGAACTATAATGAAGGAGTCAGGATGATGGAGATCACATAGAGAACCATAATGCCTGGGTCAGGCCTGCTTATGTGTGAAACTCAAACTGAAGCATAATGACTATGCCAGGAGGATGTAGCACACAGAACTAGAGATGGGTCGTTTGCGAACGAAGCGGATATTTTGGGCGGATCCCATAAAAGAGTGAGTGAGCTGTTGATCCCAAAAAGGTGAACCGTCATTCTTTTACTTTCAGTTTCGTTTTTAATTACAATGCATTTTGCCTGAGCTCAGCACTGCCACCTGTGGCAGCTGAGATGTACTGACTCTGGAGACTGAGTACAGTGCTGCGCCTGCAAGTGAAAGAAAGAATAACAAGGTTGCTGCTGTTAGGGATGGCCATTGGTGCAGACGCCATCGATGGTTGCCAAAAAATGTCAATAAATGATTGTAAAACTAATTATGCTTTTTTATGATCAAATTAGCCCTTTTTTCAAAGCGAGCCGAGGACCCGTATAAAAGATCTGGATCTTTTCACTGAGTGATTCGCTGGGTGCCGGCTCGTCTTAGTGACCCGGTTTGCCCATCTCTACACAGAACCATAATAACTGGGCAAGGGGGGTGTGTCACATAGAACTCTAATAACTAGGCCATGAGTATGGAGCTCACACAGAACCATAATGACTGGGCAAGGAGGGTGCAGCTCTCACAGGACCATAGAGACTAGGCCACGAGGAAGGAGTTCATCAAAGACCATAATGACTTGACGAGGAGGAAGGAGCTCACACAGCACCATAAATACTTGGCCAGATGGATGAAGCTCACACAGCACCATAATGTCTTGGCCAGGAGGATGGAGCAAATACAAAAACAATAATGCTGGGCCAGGTGGATGGAGCTCATAAAAACCCATTGTGACTAGACCAGATGGGTGTATTACATGGAACTATAATTACTGGACCAGGAGCAGGGGTGGATTGGCAGCAGAAACAACAGGGAAGATTCCTGATGGGCCTATGTTCCTATGGGGCTGTCTGTGACAGGGAGAGGGTAGAGGGTGATAGAAAGGTGGCCAGGCTGTGTTAGGGGGTGTGGGTGTGCTCTGCGGCAGGAGGTGTCAGGCTGGTAATATGGACATTTATGGGGGACACGCCTATATCGCAAGCCAGATCCTTGTGGTGGAATTAGCATAAAGTTGCAGACACAACTGCAGGAAAAGACACAAGGATGGCTGCAACTGTGTCCAATTCAGAATAAGGTCCAATGACAAGGGAGCCCACCCCTTTAACAGACACCGCCCCCTCAACAGACTCCACCTCCATGAGGGCTGCTTCCAGAAATTTATTGGGCTGGTTCTTCATCCCAACTCACTCCTGACCAGGTGGATAGATCACACAGGACCAGAATGACTGGGCAAGGAGGATGGAAATCACAGAGGACCATAATGACTGGACCAGGATGATGTATCACACAGAACCATAATGGCTGGGCCAGGATGATGTATCACACAGAACCATAATGACTGGACCAGGATGATGTATCCCACAGAACCATAATGACTGGACCAGGATGATGTATCACACAGAACCATAATGACTGGACCAGGATGATGTATCCCACAGAACCATAATGATGGGACCAGGATGATGTATCACACAGAACCATAATGGCTGGGCCAGGATGATGTATCAAACAGAACCATAATGACTGGACCAGGATGATGTATCCCACAGAACCATAATGATGGGACCAGGATGATGTATCACACAGAACCATAATGGCTGGGCCAGGATGATGTATCAAACAGAACCATAATGACTGGACCAGGATGATGTATCCCACAGAACCATAATGACTGGACCAGGATGATGTATCACACAGAACCATAATGACTGGACCAGGATGATGTATCGGGTGTCGTTATCCCGACGTCGGGATCCCAACTGGCCGGACCCAGACAGCAGGGCTCACCACGCTGCGGGCACGGTGGCTTGCTACGCGAGCCACCAATTCTATTCTCCCTCTATGGGGGTCATAGACCCCCACGAGGTAAAATAGCCGACGGCCGTCGGGAACCTGGCTGTCTGTGTTTTGACAGTCTGGATCCTGACGTCGGGTGAATGCCTGTTGGGATCCTGACTGTCGGGACCCCGTCCGGCACCCGATGTATCACACAGAACCATAATGACTGGTCCAGAAGTTAGGAACTCACACAGAACCTTAATATCTGGGACAAGAGGATGGAGTTCACACAGAACCATAATGACTCGACCAGGATGATGTATCACACAGAACTACTGTATAAAGACTGTGCCGGCATGCAGTCATTGGGTGGACAGTGTCTAGGTTGACAGTCAAAAGGTTGACCCCTTTTAGTCGACAGGCAGAAGTCAACACATGAAAAAGTTTGACATGCATTATGTTGACATGGTCAAAAGGTCTGGAAAAAAAAGCTCAACATGCAAAAAGGTCGACATTGTTTTTTCATGATTCTTTTTTTAAACCGACTTGTTCATACTTTGTCATCACAGTCGGCATAGAGGGAGATTATAATAGTGTGCCGAGTGCAGCGAGCCATGCGAGGGGATGCGTTACAGGGATATGGTGTCCACGTCGACCTAGACATAAAAAAAAATAAGAAAACCCCATGTCGACCTTTTGCTTGTGTTGCCCTTACGACCATGTTGACCTTTTCCATGTGTCAACCTTTTGTCTGTCGACCAATAGTGGTCGACCTTTTCACTGTTGACCTAGACACGGTCCATCTCAGGATCCACACCCGACTGTGCCGCGATGAAAGTACTGACATAGGGTCATAATGCCTAGCCTAGGAGGAGAGACCCTCCCTAGAACTGTTATGGGTCAGCATGAATGGATGAAGTCTGGGTGGAGTCACAATTCAGCATCAAGAGTATAGAACCTGCACAGAACTGTAATGAGTGGTCCAGGGAGATGGAACCGGCACAGAACTCTAATGAGTGGTCCAGGAAGATGGAACCTGCACAGAACTGTAATGAGTGGTCCAGGAAGATGGAACCTGAACAGAACTGTAATGAGTGGTCCAGGAAGATGGAACCTGAACAGAACTGTAATGAGTGGTCCAGGAAGATGGAACCTGCACAGAACTGTAATGAGTGGTCCAGGAAGATGGAACCTGCACAGACCTGTAATGAGTGGTCCAGGAAGATGGAACCTGAACAGAACTGTAATGAGTGGTCCAGGAAGATAGAACCTGCACAGAACTGTAATGAGTGGTCCAGGAAGATGGAACCTGAACAGAACTGTAATGAGTGGTCCAGGAAGATGGAACCTGCACAGAACTGTAATGAGTGGTCCAGGAAGATGGAACCTGCACAGAACTGTAATGAGTGGTCCAGGAAGATGGAACCTGAACAGAACTGTAATGAGTGGTCCAGGAAGATGGAACCTGCACAGAACTGTAATGAGTGGTCCAGGAAGATGGAACCTGCACAGAACTCTAATGAGTGGTCCAGGAAGATGGAACCTGCACAGAACTGTAATGAGTGGTCCAGGAAGATGGAACCTGAACAGAACTGTAATGAGTGGTCCAGGAAGATGGAACCTGCGCAGAACTGTAATGAGTGGTCCAGGAAGATGGAACCTGAGCAGAACTGTAATGAGTGGTCCAGGAAGATGGAACCTGAACAGAACTGTAATGAGTGGTCCAGGAAGATGGAACCTGCACAGAACTGTAATGAGTGGTCCAGGAAGATGGAACCTGAACAGAACTGTAATGAGTTGTCCAGGAAGATGGAACCTGCACAGAACTGTAATGAGTGGTCCAGGAATATGGAACCAGCACAGAACTCTAATGAGTGGTCCAGGAAGATGGAACCTGAACAGAACTCTAATGAGTGGTCCAGGAAGATGGAACCTGAACAGAACTGTAATAAGTGGTCCAGGAGGATGGAACTTGCACAGAACTGTAATGAGTGGTCCAGGAAGATGGAACCTGCACAGAACTGTAATGAGTGGTCCAGGAAGATGGAACCTGAACAGAACTGTAATGGGTGGTCCAGGAAGATGGAACCGGCACAGAACTGTAATGAGAGGTCCAGGAAGATGGAACCTGAACAGAACTGTAATGAGTGGTCCAGGAAGATGGAACCAGCACAGAACTCTAATGAGTGGTCCAGGAAGATGGAACCTGAACAAAACTGTAATGAGTGGTCCAGGAAGATGGAACCGGCACAGAACTACAATGAGTGGTCCAGGAAGATAGAACCTGCACAGAACTGTAATGAGTGGTCCAGGAAGATAGAACCTGAACAGAACTGTAATGGGTGGTCCAGGAAGATAGAACCTATGCAGAACTGTAATGAGTGGTCCAGGATGCAAGAACCTGCGCAGAACTGTAATGAGTGGTCCAGTAAGATGGAAGTTGCACAGAACTGTAATGAGTGGTCCAGGAAGATGGAACCTGCACAGAACTGTAATGAGTGGTCCAGGAAGATGGAACCTGCACAGAACTGTAATGAGTGGTCCAGGAGGATGGAACTTGCACAGAACTCTAATGAGTGGTCCAGGAAGATGGAACCTGAACAGAACTGTAATGAGTGGTCCAGGAGGATGGAACCAGCACAGAACTCTAATGATTGGTCCAGGAAGATGGAACCTGAACAGAACTGTAATGAGTGGTCCAGGAAGATGGAACCTGCACAGAACTGTAATGAGTGGTCCAGGAAGATGGAACCTGCACAGAACTGTAATGAGTGGTCCAGGAAGATGGAACCTGCACAGAACTGTAATGAGTGGTCCAGGAAGATGGAACCTGAACAGAACTGTAATGAGTGGTCCAGGAGGATGGAACCAGCACAGAACTCGAATGAGTGGTCCAGGAAGATAGAACATGAACAGAACTGTAATAAGTGGTCCAGGAAGATGGAACCTGAACAGAACTGTAATGAGTGGTCCAGGAGGATGGAACTTGCACAGAACTGTAATGAGTGGTCCAGGAAGATGGAACCTGCACAGAACTGTAATGAGTGGTCCAGGAAAATGGAACCTGAACAGAACTGTAATAAGTGGTCCAGGAGGATGGAACTTGCACAGAACTCTAATGAGTGGTCCAGGAAGATGGAACCTGAACAGAACTGTAATGAGTAGTCCAGGAAGATGGAACCTGAACAGAACTGTAATGAGTGGTCCAAGAAGATGGAACCTGCACAGAACTGTAATGAGTGGTCCAGGAAGATGGAACCTGAACAGAACTGTAATGGGTGGTCCAGGAAGATGGAACCGGCACAGAACTGTAATGAGTGGTCCAGGAAGATAGAACCTGAACAGAACTGTAATGAGTGGTCCAGGAAGAAAGAACCTATGCAGAACTGTAATGAGTGGTCCAGGATGAAAGAACCTGCGCAGAACTGTAATGAGTGGTCCAGTAAGATGGAAGCTGCACAGAACTGTAATGAGTGGTCCAGGAAGATGGAACCGGCACAGAACTGTAATGAGTGGTCCAGGAAGATGGAACCGGCGCAGAACTGTAATGAGTGGTCCAGTAAGATGGAAGCTGCACAGAACTGTAATGAGAGGTCCAGGAAGATGGAACCTGCACAGAACCCTTGTGATTAAACCATCACCCTGCACTAAGGTTTGGTGCCCCCCTCCTCAAATATGATGTGTGCCAACATTCATCGGTGTGTATAATTTCAGTCCAGCACCATCACTTGCTTCAGCACAGGGGTGCTGCTTTACATGCAGGTGCCTTGAGGGCTCGGAGCCCGGAGGCGTGACACCCCTGGTGACACAGGAAATACAGTTTGGGATTTATATCAGGATGAGACGATTGCCCGCCATGGCTCAAACTTTTTGTTATATTACTTACATGGGATGCTCAACATATATGTTATCTACTAATCAGCGTTTCTACCAAGAGCCCATCCCTGTGATGTCCTGAGCCGGAAGCCCGGGGGGTATGCGCAAGTGAGGTTAGCGCTGACCCCCCACCGACCCTGCTGACCGCACTGCCGCCGGGGCAGTGCGATCTGTAGCCCAGAGGCTTCAATGGGGTATCGCCATCTCAGAATGCCCAGGGATGCGAACCGCTGCTGCCTGATGTGGATACTGGGGATACTTAATATTTTTGGCTACGGGGATTTAGCCGCAAATATTGTTTGATAAATGCGGCCCACAGTCTTTTTATGTGATCCATCAGTTGTGTGATTGTATTATGTTAATTGTGATTTGTGATATTACATTTGTTATCTGGATTCATTGCTTTATAGGATCTACATGGTTAGTGAGAGTTCATGGAACCCCTCTCACAGCAGCAGCAGCATAAAGGGATGTTGGTAATGTTGCTATGGGCAACATTCCATCTGAAATAGAACTCCCATCTTAGTAAATAATCCCCTTAGGTTGAAATGCACTGAGCATTTGGGAGAGATAAAGTTAACGGAGATAAAGTCCCTGCCAACAAGTACCTAGCTTTACTTATTTAGCGCCTTCTAGAAGATAATAGTATCTGGTTGCCCATAGCAACATCCCATATGAAACTGATCTCCCATCTTAGTAAATTTACCCCAAAGTTTAAGGCAAACCCCTGTGTCTGTCTGTGCAGTGTGAATAATGATGTATTCTGTAACGGTAAAACATTTCCTGTAACATCTGAAGATCCTTCACATTGTATTCTCCATAAGCAGTACCTGTAGGATGGATGTGGGTCTTCCTGTGCCTCAGTGGAAGGTCTCATAGTCACACTGATCAGTGGGAGTCTCTTCTGTTCAGTTTGCCACAAATTCTGGCATGGAGATCACTGCAGGCAAACCTCACAGTGTAACATAGTAGTAGTAGTAGTACGTTTATTTATAAGGCGCCGCAAAGTGTCCGCAGCGCCGTACATAGCAAACAAAAAACAAATGACAAGGTAACGTACAGGGTGTGTTGAAAAATACAGTATAAATAGGGGTATAGCTGGTAGAACTAAAATCAGCATCAGTTCTGAAGTAGGTGTCAAAATTGTCGAGGAGACTGAAGATGAAGTAGAGGAAGCGAAGAATAGGACAGGAGGACAGGTGAGGTAAAGAGGTAGGGTGAGTACGTGAGGCAGGAGGACCCTACTCATAAGAGTTAACATACTAAAAATAGGTGGGTGAACGAACGAAAAACAATTGGATAAGTAGGAACGGAGGGGAACGGAGGCAGGATAGGAGGATCAAAAGAGGTTAGGAGGAGGGATAGGCTAGTCGAAAAAAGTGGGTTTTGAGGGAGCGCTTGAAGGAGGTAAGGGAATCAAAAAGCCTGATGGGTGGCGGGAGGTTGTTCCAGTGCAGGGGGGCAGCGCGAGAGAAGTCTTGGACATGGGAGTGGGAGGAGGTGATTAGGTGAGAGGTCAGTCGGCGGTCAGCGATGGAGCGAAGAGGACGGGAGGGAGTGTGGATAGAGATCAGTGAAGAGAGGTAAGGAGCGGGGGAGGAGGAGAGAGCCTTGTAGGTGGTGGTGAGGAGTTTAAAGAGAACTCGAAAAGGAATGGGGAGCCAGTGAAGAGATAGACAGAGGGAGGAGGCGGAGGTAGAGCAGCGGGAGAGGAAGATGAGCCTAGCAGCAGCGTTAAGAATGGATTGGAGAGGTGCGAGGCGGGTGAAAGGTAGCCCAGAGAGAAGGATGTTGCAGTAGTCAAGGCGGGAGATGACAAGAGAGTGAATGAGAATTTTGGTCGCGTCAGTGGAGAGGAATGGTCTGATGCGTGAGATGTTGCGTAGGTGAAAGCGGCAAGACTGTGAGAGAGCACGAATGTGGGGGGTGAAAGAGAGGGAGGAGTCAATGATGACACCGAGGCAGCACGTTTGGTCGGTGGACGTGATCTCGGTTTCACCAATGCTGATGGAGATAGTGGGAGAAGAGGGGATGTTCGGGGATGGAAGATTAGAAGTTCAGTTTTAGCCATGTTTAGTTTCAGGAAGCGTTGGGTCATCCAGGCTGAGATGGCCGTGAGGCATTCGGAGACCTTGGACAGGAGTGATGGGGATAAGTCGGGGGAGGAGAGATAGATTAGGGTATCATCAGCATAAAGGTGGTAATGAAAACCATAGGAGCTGATGAGGGTGCCCAGAGAGGTGGTGTAGAGGGAGAAGAGGAGAGGGCCAAGGACTGACCCTTGGGGAACACCGACTGGCTGCGGGGTAGTAGGAGAAGAGGAGCTCGGAGTGGAGATGGAGAAGGAGCGATCGGAGAGGTATGAGGTGAACCTTGAGAAGACCGTGCCAGTGATGCCAAAGGAGCGGAGGGTGTTGAGCAGGAGAGGGTGGTCAACAGTGTCAAAGGCAGCCGACAGATCAAGCTGGATGAGGATAGAGAAGAGGCCTTTGGATTTAGCCGATAGTAGATCGTTAGTGACTTTGGTCAGGGCAGTTTCAGTGGAATGTAAAGGGCGGAACCCAGATTGGAGGGGGTCTAGAATGGAGTTAGCAGTAAGGTGGCTTAGGAGACGATTATAGGTTAGATGTTCTAGGAGCTTGGAGGCAAAAGGGAGGAGGGAGATGGGCCTGTAGTTGGATGGAGAGTTGGGGTCCAGATTTGTTTTTTTGAGAATTGGGGAGACAAGAGCGTGTTTGAAGGAGGAAGGGAAGATCCCAGAGGATAGGGAAAGATTAAAGAGCTGAGCCAGGTGAGAGCAGACTGACGGACTGAGACGATGGATAATATTGGAGGGGATAGGATTGAGCGGGCAGGTGGAGGGAGAAGCGGATTGAAGGATAGAGTGGACTTCAGCAGCAGTGGTAAAATGAGGACAGGGGTTGGAAGGAGGGGAGTGGAGATGTAGGAGGGGAGGAGGGAGAGGGTGAAGTCATGGCAGCAGTGATGGCAGTCCTGAGAGAGGAGATTTTGGTTGAAAAGTAGGTAGCAAAATTAGCTGCTACGATGGAGGACGGAAGAGCTGGAGAAGGGGTGGAGAGAAAGGAGTTGAAGGTGGCGAAGAGCCTGCAGGGATTGGATGATTGGGAAAGGATGAGGGACTTAAAGTAGGATTCCTTGGCCAGAGCAAGGGCAGAGCTGAAGGAGGAAAGAATGAATTTGAAATGGAGATAATCCGCAAGGGAGCGTGATTTCTTCCAGAAGCGCTCAGCAGTGCAAGAGCACTTTTTAAGGAATCGGGTGATAGGCGAGTGCCACGATTGGGGGTTGGAGCATCGAAGGGGGATAGAGGAGGGAGGGCAGGCAGAGTCCAATGCCGAAGATAGGGTGTCATTATAGAGGGAGGCGGCGAGGTTCGGGCAGGACATGAGGGCGATTGGGGCGAGAAGAGGACTTATCCATTTAAACATAACTAGGTGATTCATCGCGCCCTACGGGCGCTCTTCACACCGTCGTAAGGGGCTACACCCCCTTAATTTGTGAACGTTTGTATATGAGAAATATGGTTAGAATTGTATGAAAGATGCCTGTATTGCAACTTGGTGAAATGTGTTAAATAGAGAGCATATGATTTGGAAGGGGGTGTGTATTGTTTTGTTTAATTAAAAAGCGGTTACAAAGTAAGATGTACATTGATAGTGTGGAGGGTACAGTGACATTTGTGGGTGGGGGGGGGGTGTTGTTTAGGTGTGTGTGTGTGTGCAATAGTATAGTAGGGTGTTTTTGAGTCAGCGGCTCCCCACTGGCGGAGGTCACGACACAGGAAAACAGGAGGTGTGTGGGCATAAGGGGGACTAAAGAGGAGGGCGGGAGACACTGTGCAGCTTCTGCCAGTGGGTGGGGGTCCAGCGTGGCAGTACAGGAGTACAGGATGGTGGCCCTGAGTCAGTGTCTCCTCCTACTGGGTGGGAGTTAGGGTGCATGAGAGCAGGAGGCTGGGCTATGAGGCATGAAAGGGGTATGTGGGCAACACAGCGGCAGCGACTCCCCAGTGGTGGAAGTTACGGTTCAGGAGAGCAGGAAGCTGGGTAGTGATAGAGTGATAGGGGTGTGTGGGCATACGGGGGGGGGAAATCACCGGAGGGGGGGGGACAGTGGGTTGCCGCGAATCACGGGAGGGGGGGGGGCGCGGGGGCTTGGGTTGCCGTGAATCGTGGGAGCGAGGGGGGGTGCCGCGAATTGCATGAGGGGGGGTCACGGGGTGGGGTGCCGCGAATCGTGGGAGGGAGGGTCGCGGGGGGTGGCAGGAATCGTGGGAGGGGGGGGTCGCGGGGGTGTGCCGCGAATCACTGGAGGGGGGGTCGCCGCGAATTGCCACAAGAAAAAATCAACACAGAAAGGTCAACACATGTAAATGTTTACATAAATGTGGCACTTCATTGGTGTCCATGTCGACACATGAGAATGAATATGAAAACATTG
>NC_139222.1:268005842-268018342 GCF_055691185.1 Crinia signifera
GCTACACAGTGACCCTTCCTGCAGATACATTGTAACATCAGAGAGCAGTAAGTGATCATTGTGTGCACATCACACACACACACACACACACACACACACACACACACACACACACACACACACACACACACACACACACACACACCTCCCTGGGGATTGGCACAGCAGTGCATGGCTAGCAGTGGGTGGTGGGTAATCCTCATTGCTGGGAGTACTTGCTGGACATGGGAGAATATGAAATACCATCAGCAGTTACTGACACAGATTGGGGTCTTTCTTCCCTGTCCCTTCCCCCCTCTGTCCCAGGCAAATTGCTAGACATGTAGCAATAATGACCTCGCATTGAGGCTCTCCCTAATCAGCCTCCTCCACCCCCTTCTCTCCCCTCAGCCTCACAGAAAGGGGAACAAACCAAACACATTATCCATCCCTCTGTCAGCCAGAATGCTTAATAATAACCTTGCTTAGGGAATCAATGGGGGATATGGAGGAACGTCAATCTGGGCTCTGTGCAGGGTTTTGTTACCCTGAGGACCTCGCCTTCCTAGCACACACCTTTTGTTCCTGAGTCCAATAAAAAGCTATTCTTCCTACCTTCCTACCAGCTCCATTCACTGCAGCCCTGGCCCTACAATGGCACCTCTCTGTGACTCCCTCTCCATCCCCATTCACACTGCCTGGCACACTAACAATCAGCCCGAGTGTGGCAGCTCTGCCCTCTCCTCCTAGGCATTTTACTACATGACAAGAGGCAGACAAAACCCAGGCTGGGGAGAGCTGGAGAGCTCAGGATTCAGCTGCACAGAAAGGGGAGCGCTGGCCGGGTCACTGTGCGCATATATATATATATATATATATATATATATATATATATATATATATATATATATATATATATATATATATATATATATATATATATACATACACACATACATACACACACACACACACACACACACACACACACATATATATATATGTGTGTGTGTCTGCACAGAAAGGGGAGCGCTGGTCGGGTCACTGTGCGCATATATATATATATATATATATATATATATATATATATATATAAAGGCGAGGTTGGGGTACCTTGTATCTATAATATATATATATATATATAAATATATATATGCATATATACATACATACACATATATGCATACATACATACACACACACACATGCATACATACATACATACATACATACATACATACACACACACGCATATATACACATATATATATATATATATGTATATCTGCACAGAAAGGGGAGCGCTGGCCGGGTCACTGCTCACACAGTGCGTATTATATATATACGCTTCCAACCAATCAGCTTCCAACCATAAGGGATACACTACCAACCAATCAGCTTCCAACCATAAGGGATACGCTTCCAACCAATCAGCTTCCGACCATAAGGGATACGCTTCCAACGAATCAGCTTCCGATTATAATTGTACAAACATGGCATTTATGTAACCTGACAGCCAGGAACAGATTGTATGGAACTTTATCTCTCTTGTTATCTCTCTCCATAGTTTAGTAAATACCCCCTTAAGTCATTGCCTCCTAAATGCATTGCAATATTAAAAGACACATTCCACTTCTGTCCCAACAGATTTGTCACATTATTTCCCTTTTATATAAAATATAATACAAAACTTCGGTACATAGAACACCTCATGTGATCTCTCCCTAGTGTAACGTGCAATACACGGATCCTTCTGTGCACACTCACATCCCCTGTGAATCACATACACCCCCCCTGTGCACACTCACATCCCTCTGTGTATCACTCACATCCCCCTGTGCACACTCACATCACCATGTGTATCACTGACATCCCCCTGTGCACACTCACATCCCCCTGTGCACACTCCCTCCATCCCTCCTGCAGGACAACACTCAGTGCATCATCCCTTGTGCAGGACACACTCAGTGCACCGTGCACCGTGCACCATCCCTCTTGCAGGACAACACTCAGTGCACCACCCCTCCCGAATGACACACTCAGTGCACCATCCCTCCTGAAGGACACACTCAGTGCACCATCCCTCCTGCAAGACAACATTCAGTGCACCATTCCTCCTGCAGGATAACACTCAGTGCACCACCCCTCCTGCAGGACAACACTCAGTACACCACTTCTCCTGCAAGACAACACTCAGTGCACCATTCCTCCTGCAGGATAACACTCAGTGCACCACCCCTCCTGCAGGACAACACTCAGTACACCACTTCTCCTGCAGGACAACACTCAGTACACCACTTCTCCTGCAGGACAACACTCAGTACACCACTTCTCCTGCAGGACAACACTCAGTGCACCATTCCTCCTGCAGGACAACAATCAGTGCACCATCCCTCCTACAGGATAACACTCAGTGCACCACCCCTCCTGCAGGACAACACTCAGTACACCACTTGTCCTGCAGGACAACACTCAGTACACCACTTATCCTGCAGGACAACAATCAGTACACCATTCCTCCTGCAGGACAACACTCAGTGCACCATCCCTCCTGCAAGACAACACTCAGTACACCACTCCTCCTTCAGGACAACACTCAGTGCACCACCCCTCCTGCAGGACAACACTCAGTGCACCATTCCTCCTGCAGGACAACACTCAGTGCACCATTCCTCCTGCAGGACAACACTCAGTGCACCACCCCTCCTGCAGGACAACACTCAGTGCACCACACCTCCTGCAGGACAACACTCAGTGCACCACCCCTCCTGCAGGACACACTGAGACTGACCATGGAATTATTGCACCTCGGGTTTATTCGTTCTCTAGTGCATGGAACCGTGGACTTTCCTTCTTTATTACAGAAAATCACGTATTTGCCTTTTCCCTATGAGATACTCATAAAAGTACAAGGTGCTATGCACAGTTGAAATAATAATGTTAAAGATATGTTTTGTACAAATAGTTTGTTCCTTTCTATGATACAGAATTGGGGGGAGGGGGGGGGGGGGGGGGGTACTGTAATACAGCGTTATACACCCAGACAGAAATAGACTGATAAATAAGAGTTCTCCAGCAACACAAAGGTAACAGATAATATAAGAGCTGTGGAAGATGAATTGTACAATTAGGGAGGGTGGAGGGTTTGGGCAGAGGGCCTGTGGAGAGAGGGAGGGAGAGAGGGGGGTTAGGGGTCACTGTGTGTGAAATGGAAGTACAACGATTCTGCTTGAACTTGGCTTAAACGAATCCTACAAATAGTTATAATGTGATTACAGCTACACATTATATTATATCCGTTCAGCAAAAGGGGATTGTTTGGCTCATGAAGGGTACTGCCTGCAATCAAGCAATAAATATATATAGGTGTTGGTTTTATATATATATATATATATATATATATATATATATATATATATATATATATATATATATATATATATATATATATATACACACATCAATCTCCAAAGAGCCGGAACTCCAGTGCTGTATAGAAACAATCAAAGCCCTGTGCCCGAGTTGCCGTACCGGCTAGCAGGGACCTATGCAACTGGGACTGGGAGGCGGCACTCATGGAGAATTTGAGTGAAATAGTCAAAGCCTCCAATAGATTATTAACATTTCAGATATAGTCCATCTTTCGTCAGGATACAAAAGTATCCTTTGCTTATAGAATTCCTTTATTCGTCTCACAATGGAGAAATTTCAGTATCCCGAGGAAATGTATAATATATATGAAACATTGATAAACTATTGGAGGCTTTGACTATTTCATCAAATCGTCTCTGAGTGCCGCCTCCCAGTCACAGTTCTTATACATATAGAACAGGGGAGCACTGTTTGGTTATTGCTGAGGTTGTTCGGACATTATTCTCCTGTCCGTGCACAGTTCAGTACATTTCAGTCTGGATTGCACTACTATGCCTGAATTATTGCATTTCCATGTCCACTTGCAGGCTGATGGCGGGACATAGGTGCTCATTAGATGGCTGATATATTGCAGTGGTGGAAGAATATACTAATGCTGATCTGCACCAGTTATTAATAATGAGATATATCTTTAATATAGTGCTTTGGGAATGATGGAGGCCGGTAATACCTTAGTGTACTCCTCCTGCTATCTTCCATAGCCCAGGGGACACAGCGTCTGACAGCACAGACCAGTGGGCACTCATAGCCCCCGGATCCCGGCGGTCTCTAGCCGCCTGCCTCTGCGCCCACCACCTGAGTATATATATACTCCCTTATGTCCAACACATAAGCGTCTCTGCCAGTCCTACCAGGCCCGGATCCCTTGTAAAGTCCCCTGGCACGCTGGCATTGACCCTGTGTGGCCCTGGGGCTGTGCGGTGTTGCCCAGCTGGCTGAGGTTGCCCATGCTGACAAATGGGTTAGTCCCTGCGTTGTGCTGGATGGCGGGTATGCCGGAGTAGTTGCAGCTGTAGTTAGTGTTGCAGGAGGGGCTGTTGCTGTAGCTGTATGCGGGGTAACTGTTGTAGGAATACGGGCTGGCTGCTACATTGTAGGCGCTGTTATAGCCCTGGGTGCCCGCAATGCACGGCTTGCCGTCTCTCACCAGCACTGGCACTGCCACTCTCCTGGGCGGGGGTGGGTGGTGGTTGCCCATTTCCAAAGACTTGTCCTGCCGCTGCCTCTTGCACTTGTATCTCCTGTTCTGGAACCAGATCTTCACCTGGGTAGAGGTGAGTTTTAGGCTGTTGGCCAGGTGCTCCCGTTCTGGGGCAGACAGGTACCTCTGCTGCTTAAACCTCCTCTCCAGCTCAAAGACCTGGGCCTGGGAGAAGAGGACCCGGGGCTTCCTGCGGCTCCTCTGCTTGGGCCTGTCTGTCTCCTCCGGCTTCTCCTCTTCATGGGGGGACTTCTTCATGTAGCAAGCCTCTGTATGGGGACAGGGACCATCAGGTACATCTTATACAGACAAACACACACACACACACGTATATATGTGTGTGTGTGTGTGTGTGTGTGTATATATATATATATATATATACATACATACATACACATATATACACACAAATAAATATATATACATACATACATACATACATACATACACGAAATTACGTGCCTGTGTATATATGTATATATATATATATATATATATATATATATATATATATATATATATATACAAATACACACACAAATATATCTACATACGCACGTGTGTGTGTATATATATATTTATATATATACATACATATACACATACATATACATATACGCACATACACAAATAATATATATATATATATATATATATATATATATATATACATACACACACATATATATATATACAAACAAATATATACACACATACACACAAATACATACATATATACAAACAAACAAACACAAACACACGTGCATTAGAAATATAAAATATAATATGTAATGTATATGTATATATATATATATATATATATATATATATATATTTAATATGCACGTTAAAGTTATACTCGCTATACAGATAGCTATAGGTATATTTACCATATTATATAGATATGATTATATATATATATATATATATATATATAAATACTGTATCTGTATAAATAGAATTTGTGTGTGTGTGTACACACACACACACACACACGACCTATTGCATGGATGATTTAACTTTTTATGCTTTTGACCCTTTTTCATGACATGACATTGTATGATTTTGGTTATACATTGCAGCAGGTGTTGTTATTTATTATTTACGCGCTCGCTTTGGAAATTACGCAGTTTACGCTTCCTGATACTTTATTATATATATGTAATGATATTTCTCGAGAAAATAAAACAGCGGCAGCTGACAGGAGTCCCCGGTTTACCGCACGTAAACCTCCGCTATCAGAACTGCCGATTTTTGCCGCAGATTTCTGCAGGAATGCGCAATATGCATCACGGGGACTGCGCTCTGCCAGAGATACCAGACGCTACAATGGATGCGTTTGCGCAAGTTCCTGAAATGCAGAAAACACGCATTTCCTCCGGGGGGCTGAGGCGTAATTTGGGGCTTTTCTGTGCCAGATACATTTCTATATTAATGATGGCTCTCAGGGGTGCAATAGTGCGCTTATAAGTCATATGTACTCTAATTACTCTACACAAAGTGGGGGGTGAATTGAATTTGTTTTCTTAATTACATCAATGCCCCATTGTCCATGCAACATATGCAGCAGGAACTTGTTGGGGTCCTGTGTACTGGGGGGAATTCATTCTAGGGTAATATTAAGGTGTTTACTCACTGTGAGCCCCTTCACTGAGAGGGTCTTCCTCCTCCTCCTCCTCTTCATCTTCTTCTTTAGGGTTGCAGGAGTCTCTGAGCGCTGCATGCACATACCTGTCAGCGGAGACCCCCACCTCCCCGAGCCCCTCAGAAGCCCCCATAGAGGTGAGGTAGGAGAGCTTGTCCACCCCCTCAGCATAGGCAGACCTGTCCCCTGCTGCCAGCATGCATGAAGCTTGGTGGAAGTCCACCTCCAGGTCCTGAACCAGGTGCCCCCTTGTCGGCTGCTGCTGGTGGCCAGGCTCCCGGTTGAGGATATCCTTCACAGAGAAAGGTGTGGAAGTGGCTGGGCTTGGTAACATCATCAGAACAACTTAATTGCAAGTCCAAATAATCAATAAATCCTGTGGAGGGAGGGGTGAGAGGGGCTCCCTGCTGCTGGGAATGTCAGGCTCCCCTGTGATGCTGCAATGCTCTGTGATAAACGATGCAACACACTCTGCTCCTGTCTAAATAGCCTCCATTACCCTGGCTCTGGTGGTCTGGGTTTTGTTACAGGCAGAGCAGGGGATAGCTGAAGGTTTGGGTACTGCCTGCTCCACAGGCCCCACCCCCTCCAGGTGACGTCACCAAACACCCATTCCTTTAGGGAAAAAGGGAGGGGGGCTTTTGATTGGTGTTTGGCTCCTGTAAGCCCTCCCACTCCCCCCACTTCCCCGGAACAGGGTCCTGCACTGGATATAGAACTCTGGTAGGGGAGGAAGTCTGTTGGGAGACGGTTTCCAGCAGATTTAGGCCTATAGAGTTAACCCTTTATAGAGTCAGGCCATAGATCTAACCCTGATATGGCAACACAGTCACATTGATATTAGTAAGTCTTTACATTCACATTAAAACATTATTATTATTATTATTATTATTATTATTATTATTATTATTATTATTATTATTTTGCAGTATTGCACTGAGTCTATCTGAGCGAGTTGTGCAGTTTAAATAAGGCAGTTTAGTTATGTAAAAGGACTGAGTTGTGTATACTCTCGTGGGTGGGTTTGTGTAAGACAATTGCTGGCAAAGTGCATTGGTTGTAGCAGTAGTGTAATAATCTGTGTCTCATTACCCCAAACTGTCAATGCACACTGACAGCAATATTATATATTTAGTGTATTGCAATTATCAGCAGCCAGCACTAGTAATATGTGAAATGTGACCATTATTAGTAGCAGTTAGTAGCAAGCACTAGTCCTGTGTGATATATGACCATTGTTAGTAGCAGTTAGTAGCAAGCACTAGTCCTGTGTGATATATGACCATTGTTAGTAGCAGTTAGTAGCAAGCACTAGTCCTGTGTGATATATGACCATTGTTAGTAGCAGTTAGTAGCAAGCACTAGTCCTGTGTGATATGTGACCATTGTTAGTAGCAGTTAGTAGCAAGCACTAGTCCTGTGTGATATATGACCATTGTTAGTAGCAGTTAGTAGCAAGCACTAGTCCTGTGTGATATATGACCATTGTTAGTAGCAATTAGTAGCAAGCACTAGTCCTGTGTGATATATGACCATTATAAGTAGCAATTAGTAGCAAGCACTAGTCCTGTGTGATATTTGACCATTGTTAGTAGCAGTTAGTAGCAAGCACTAGTCCTGTGTGATATATGACCATTATTAGTAGCAGTTAGTAGCAAGCACTAGTCCTGTGTGATGTATGACCATTGTTAGTAGCAGTTAGTAGCAAGCACTAGTCCTGTGTGATATATGACCATTGTTAGTAGCAGTTAGTAGCAAGCACTAGTCCTGTGTGATATATGACCATTGTTAGTAGCAATTAGTAGCAGGCACTAGTAATATGTGATATGTGACCATTATTAGTGGCAATTAGTAGCAGGCACTAGTAATATGTGATATATGACCATTACTAGTAGCAATTAGTAGCAGGCACTAGTAATATGTGATATATGACCATTACTAGTAGCAATTAGTAGCAGGCACTAGTAATTTGTGAAATGTGACCATTACTAATAGCAATTAGTAGCAGGCACTAGTCATTTGTGAAATGTGACCATTACTAGTAGCAATTAGTAGCAGGCACTAGTCATTTGTGAAATGTGACCATTACTAGTAGCAATTAGTAGCAGGCACTAGTCATTTGTGAAATGTGACCATTACTAGTAGAAATTAGTAGCAGGCACTAGTCATTTGTGAAATGTGACCATTACTAGTAGCAATTAGTAGCAGGCACTAGTAATATGTGAAATGTGACCATTACACGTATATGATGAAAGTACCAGTTGACATTATTCTCTCTCTCTCTCTCTCTCTCTCTCTCTCTCTCTCTCTCTCTCTCTCATCACTTTTAAGCAGAGTAGTATACAGATAGCATTATACACTATATGATATTATTTCCCATTGGATGCTGCTTAATTATTTTCCAATAGATTTAGAAGAGCCTTAAACGATGCCAATGCTATACTGCGCTAACAGCTTACTGCATAGCAGTTTAGTATCGCACAGATAGCAAATACTTCACAGCAGTAGGCAAATATTTATACCAATCCATCTACAAGTGATTTCTTAGTACTATATTAATATGTAGCATCTATACATTACAGCGCATGTGGTATATGAGAAATAATCGGACGGAGTATGCAATTATTTATCGTATGTGTAAGCCATAGCCAAACAATATAACCGCAAATACGGGTTTCATTATATATTTTTTAGGACAAATCGACCCCGAGGGTTCTGCACACACCAGCTAGATAATGACAGCATGATGCTCTCAAATGGGCAGAATTATAAATATTTTCTATTTCACCCCAATCTCTTTTGATTTTCAATAGTTTTTATTGAGTTTTTTTTGCATAAAATAGGAAATATGTATATAAACATGCACGATAACAAATTGTCTATCTCTTTTGTTTCTGAGACCCAGGTCGCAGTCCCCATAGTATTACAGATCTTATTGTCCTGTGTTTCCCTTATCAGACATGGTGGAATGAGGGGTTTTGTTTGTCTATCTACTGTGAGTAACAATACAGCAGTAATGTAATTGTCCCCATTACAGCAGTGTCACCACAGTGCTTGGTAAACATCGGATAAAGACCAGGTAGCTAATTACTGTAATTAGGGTTCTCCTGCTCCTCTCCCGGTCATCTCCACAAAGGGGTATATCTGTATTTGCTGTAGTAGCTTAGTAGCTGCCAGATATGGGCAATAATATATAGATAGATAAATCTATCTATCTGTCTATCTATCTATCTATCTATCTATCTATCTATCTATCTATCTATCTATCTATCTATCTATCTAGCTGTCTAGCTATCTATCTAGCTATCTATTTTAGTAAGCCGACAAACCCTTTCTAATCACCCTGGCAAGTTGCTTATTAATTCATAAAAAGGGCCGCTCAATTCTGTAATATTTCTAATATATATATATATATATATATATATATATATATATATATATATATATATATATATATATATATATATATATATATATATATATATATATAGCGTGGGGTGGAGCTGACACTCTCCTCAATGTTTGGAAATTGGAATTGGATAGACGTAGGAAAAGACCACGGCACTCGGGGGATTTTTCAAATCACAAAAAGGCGCCTGTGCCCCGAAACGTTGGACACCTGTTTGAATACACGTTTGTGATTTGAAAAATTCCCTGAGTGCCGTGGTCTTTTCCTACGCGCACACACACACACACACACACACACACACACACACACACACACACACACACACACACACACACACACACACACACACACACACACACACACACACATATTTATTTATTAACAGTTTTTTATATAGCGCAGCATATTCCGTTGCGCTTTACATAGGGGACAGTGATACAACAAAACAGGGTATTTACAGACAGTCAAAATGTAGGAGGGCCCTGCTCGCAAGCTTACAATCTATATTATATATACACCTTGATAAAGGGGCTAGTCCCCGAAACGTTAGTTTTGGTCACGTTTGAATACAAGTTTGAAAAAACCTATGAGTGCCGCTGTCTGTCCTTTATCCTATATATATATATATGTATATATATATATATATGTATGTATATATATATACTCATACAAACAAACACACACATTTGATATAATTAAAATAAATACGTACAAGCAACTAGAATCCAAATAGATCTATTCGATCCGTTTCCATATCGTATTTATTATTTTTTGCGATACCTATCACCAGCCTCACAGTCTTCCCAATCAGTGTTCAATAGCAGATATCGGTCCTGTGTATACAGAACACAAGCCCAGTCACTGTACAAATCACATTACATACTGCATGAGAGACTGCTATCCTATGTGTTCTGTAGGACTATGCCCTGCTTAGGATCCCAGCACATTGGGTGGTCTATTATGATATTAAAGGTGACAAAGTAGTATTACAGCAGATTATCATATTCCTATGGGAGGTGAGACGTCCTTGATGTAACACACCCCACCCACTGCAGGTACAGTATATAGGCAGCCAGAGATGATAATTGCCGGTGCTTGCATGGGCTCGTCTACTGCCCTGTGGCAATGAAGTGGTTAACTGCTATTAGGTTCTAGCGACCGTTTCCTGCATCATTATGTAATTAGGGAAATAACTGAATAAGTGGATATAAATCATAATTACATAGCACATAGCCAAGGGGGTGCTTAGTAAATTACAGGTAGTGAGATGATGAGGAGGGGACAGCTTTCACTAATGCTGAAAGAGGTTAGAGATCAGGGAGAGTAGTGTATATAGGGAATTCTATACACCTTCTATGCTATGTACATAGAAAAATGTGTCCATATTAGTATTGCAACTGAACACACCCACACACATATATTTTATTTATATATATGTGTGTGTGTGTGTGTGTGTGTGTGTGTGTGTGTGTGTTATATTTAGGATTACAGCAGTGCATGTTGCCATCATTGTGACAAGTGACTTTTATTGTAGGCAGTTATCACCCAGAGCAATAATTGGTCATTATGATAAGATCAGCTATTTGGGCATTGGGAGCACTTTGCTGACAGTCTGCATAAGTCACAAACAAATATAAGATGAAATCCCTGGCCTAGGTGGGTCTCTGGCTGTGTGTGTGTGTGTGTGTGTGTGTGTGTGTCTGTGGCAGATAGTGCGGACTCCACAGCAATTAACATTCCTGCAGCAAGTGTGTGTGTGTGTGTGTGTGTGTGTGTGTGTGTGTGTGTGTGTGTGTGTGAGAGAGCACTGCAGCAGATAGCAGGGTGGGGTAAGTGGCTGGAAGACCCCTGCTCCCTCCAGTCCTGCAGACAGGTTGCAGATTGGGACCCTCCGCCAGGCCCATATAGACAATTGCACACACAGGGACCCCAGATAACCTAACACCCCACTTCCTCCCCTGTGCTATAATTAGACGCCACCACAAATGTTATAGGAAGCCAATGTGGCTGAGACAGTCACATCTCAGTAACACACAGATTGCACTGTGACAATACACAAGTGATCTATAATTATCAGTGACAGGGTGCAAATCCCCGAGGAGCAGGAGCAGTGTAAGCACTGTACTGGCACTTTCCATAATCCAGTCCCCATACCTGTGTAATTATACTGTGACTGCTGGGCGGTAATGCAGCAGGTACAGATACATGGGCATACAACTGATATACAGATAAACAGGTGTGTGTGTATCTATCTAATATATATATATATATATATATATATATATATATATATATATATATATATACACACACTAAATTACTAAATGCATTGGAATTGGAATCAGGTAAATGGACAGATAAACTGATATTTTTTTATCTTGTACATGTGTTTTACCTTCTTTGTCACTGCGGAATGAAAACACTGTTTTTTTTTATTTCAATAGTTTTTATTGAGTTTTTTGCATAAAATAAGAAATATGTATATAAACATGCACGATAACAAATTGTCTTAACATGAATAGACCTAAAGTATATTGAATAGGGATAATAAAAGGTTTAAAAACAGTGTTTTTATCCCGATCCCTAATGAAAACACTGTTTTTAAACCTTTTATTATCCCTGATTGTGGATTATTAATTGTGTGACTAGTGGGTCAGTTTTGTTTCATAATAAGCGTGCAGTGGTTTATATTGTAAATAGTACATACTATGTTGTATTTTTGTCTTTTATATTTCATATCTCAAGAGTTTAATGACGGCCATATGAACGAATATATCATTATCAGGTAATAAGGGTCTAATTATCAATCACCACTTTTGGATATCATTTATAAT
>NC_139222.1:268025842-268078342 GCF_055691185.1 Crinia signifera
TTTCTTCCCAATTCTCTCACTTTCTGAATCTCTCATCCTATTACATTTCACCCAGACAGTTTATTAGCATCCTGCGGATGAGGAATGTCTTCTGCTCCTGGGGCTTAGTAAATGCCTCATATAAACACCGCCTGATCTTTAACAACCGCAGGGAAACGTCGCTGATAGTTGTGGAACGGCCCAGCCTGGTCCTGTCCTTATAATCTAATCTCATCTAGTCCCATTTATGGGTGAGACCTGGTCATGGTACCAGAGGAGATCGGTCAGAGATTTTCAGTTTAGGACCGCTGAGACTTGTAGTCCTTAGGGACTAGTTTTTTTTGGCGTGAATTGCGCTGATTTTAGAGGCGTAATTGCGCTAAAATTGCGCCTTGCTGAAATCACTGATCTGTATCCAATGATCCGAGGTTGTCATTGGCTAAGATCATTTTAGGGGTCTTGTAGAAGATGTCTTACCTCTCCCAAACTTTCCTCGCAGAACCAGATTAACAGAAGCAACTTGGTATCAGCGGCCATCAGCATTATGGCTTAAATCTAGGGATTCGTTCCAGATGAGTCTGTTGTCACCGTCCTTCGCTTCTCCTGCTTCCAGCCACATTGTATCAGTGTGAGGCCAGAGACCTACCAGGAACAATCAGACCTTCCCAGGCCTGGGATCTGCTCTTATCTCCTTGTCAGGGGATCTTGGTTCTGTCTTGTCTCTGTTTAATAAAGCAAATATCCCATTGCAGACAATCCGCCTCAGCCCTGTGTCTGAGGAGTGCAGGAATTCTGTGTAATGCAACATAAATAATAGGTACATATATTTTACATGTGTTATTACAAGTGGCATCCAGTGATCTACAGATGTTTACATCAGTTCTACACCAGGACAGCGCACAAGTGCTCAGCCCTGAAGCTATACAATCAACCCATGAGTGTGTCATCACTATATATATATATATATATATATATATATATATATATATATATATATATATATATATATATATACACACACACACTGTACACAGTATATATATATATATATATATATATATATATATATATATATATATATATTGGTGTACAGCGGGTGGCACTCCAGAAAATAAAGACAGCAATCACGATCAGTGTTCCAACGTTTCAAATGTTATTTCAAAATTTTTCATCAGGGTGAAAAATGTTGAAATAACATTTGAAACGTTGGAACACTGATCGTGATTGCTGTTTTTATTTTCTGGAGTGCCACCCGCTGTACACCGATATATTGGAGCAAGCTTTACCTCTCTTCTCCTGGGAGGGCACCCGGCTTTGTTTTTCTGCTATTTGGAGTGCCGGCCATCCCCTGGAAATCTGATATATATATATATATATATATATATCTCAAATCCCAATATTCCTCCACGCGCTATATACAGAAATAGTTGAACAATTAAGTAAATAGGCTGCCCAACCAAAATGCTCCCCAAGGGCCAAGGGAACAAATACCACAATCTTAACCCCAATAGTGGAGATTCTGCTGGCTATACCTGTGGGAGATAGGAGTCCTCTAGAGTGGACACAGGGCCTTATTCTCTCACTCTTTCTGACAAAATTCTTCTTAGTTGGACAAAACCATGTGCACTGCAGGTGGGGCAGATGTTACTTGTGCAGAGAGAGTTAGATTTGGGTGGGGTTTTACTTCAAAGTGAGATCTATAATGCAGTGTAAAAATAAAGCAGCCAGTATTTACCCTGCACAGAAACAAAATAACTCACCCAAATCTAACTCTCTCTGCACAAGTAACATCTGCCCCACCTGCAGTGCACATGGTTTTGTCCATCTAAGAAGGATTTTGTCAGAAAGAGTGAACTAGAATAAGGCCCACAGGCTTAATATCATTATCTACCATCGATGAAAAGTTTCCATCTTTTTTATTGGTGAAACTCACTAATTCTAAAGGAACTGGCCAGATAAGCCATTCGGAAAATTATTTGATGATTCTTCTTCTTTTTTTTTTTTTTAAATTCAATAGTTTTTATTGTTTTTAGATTAGGAAAAGAACCCGCTAAACAAAAAAACTGGACACTTCAGTATACATATGGTATGCAACAGTTGAGTGACATATGTTGAGTGTACATTATCCAATACAATGGTAATCAGCAAATATTAATTACAGGATGTACAGAGCACTTCCTGCATATGATATTATATCAGAAATACCTGGAGGCGCCATTTGGGTAAGTATCTAGTGGATTAGAACAGGAGTGTATGTGGTACGGACGTATCATACTTTATGATTCTTCTTTTTTTAATTATATAACACCATCCAAGGGTCTCCTACCATGGAATAAATCACTTTTGTAGGATTATCAACATGGACCGCACAGGACCTTAAAATTGTTGGTTTCATAAGGACTGTACACTGACAGACTGGCGCCTCACCACTATTGGGGATAATATATATATATATATATATATAGAGAGAGAAAGAGAGAGAGAGAGAGAGAGAGAGAGAGAGAGAGAGATTTTGACAGTTAAATATCAAAATAACGCTGATCACAATGGTTTTTAGATAATATAGATAACATACATTTTAATATGAATCCTGCCTAGCATTCTGACACATTACAGACAATGATATTCTATGTATCTGTATTGTAAGTACTACTAAATTGCAGAGGGGAAATAACCTTGTTAGCAGATTCGTATCCAATGCCCGGATCTCCCAAACACCAGCCAAGTAGCTGCGGTCATGGGGTATTATGTTTGGAAACACCATTGTCTCACAAATACCCATTATACAGCAACAGCTCTTGCATTCAATATATTCTCCATGTATCCAACAGGCTTCGGAATTGTGCATTTGACCAGGATTGACAGCCCTGGGAAATTAAATGAAGCTGGTTGGGTGGCTGCTGTGTAAAGCTGGGTACACACTACAGCAGGGGCGGCCAAACCTGTCCTCAAGATCTACCAACAGTTCATGTGTCTCAGGCAATCTGTGGTCTATAGTAGGAATAAATGCAGCAGGTTTCAAAATGTGACAGTTAGTAATGACTACAGCTGTGCACCAGCTAGGGAGTCTGGGGAATGTGACAGTTAGTAATGACTACAGCTGTGCACCAGCTAGGGAGTCTGGGAAATGTGACCGTTAGTAATGACTACAGCTGTGCACCAGCTAGGGAGTCTGGGAAATGTGACCGTTAGTAATGACTACAGCTGTGCACCAGCTAGGAAGTGTGGGAAATGTGACAGTTAGTAATGACTACAGCTGTGCACCAGCTAGGGAGTGTGGGAAATGTGACAGCTAGTAATGACTACAGCTGGGCACCAGCGAGGGAGTCTGGGAAATGTGACAGTTAGTAATGACTACAGCTGAGCACCAGCGAGGGAGTCTGGGAAATGTGACAGTTAGTAATGACTACACCTGTGCACAAGCTAGGGATTCTGGGAAATCTGACAGTTAGTTATGACTACAGCGGTGCACAAGCTAAAGAGTCTGGGAAATGTATCAGTTAGTAATTACTATAGCTGTGCACCAGCTAGGTGATTTGGAAAATGTGGACCGTTGGTAGATATCGAGGACCGGTTTGGCCACCCCTGCACTAGGCGATTCTTGCGTAAGCCAATATAGTTAACTATAGTGGAGGTGCCACGGTAGAACAATATTGAGCGTACATATTTTTATTTATTTATAAACAGTTTCTTATATAGCGCATACATATTCCGCAGCGCTTTACAGAGAATATTTTATCATTCACATCAGTTTGTGCCCCAGTGGAGCTTACAATCTATATTTCCTGCCACATGTACACACACACAGACATTCTAGGGTTAATTTTTGTTGGGAGCGTACCAGTATATTTTTGGATTGTGGGAGGAAACCGGAGTACCTGGAGGAAACCCACGCGAGCACGGGGAGAATATACAAACTTCGCACAGTTAGAGCCATGGTGGGAATCGAACCCATGACCTCAGCGCTGTGAGGCAGTAATGCTAACCATTACACCATCCATTTTCAGATATCGTTCCCGATATCAGTCAGTGACGTCACCCGCCCCCATCTTCGTGCATGCAGTCGCTGAAGATATCATCAGCTTCCAGCTATAATTTTATAGAATGTACTTTATACTACCTGAAAGCAGGGCCATCTTAACACTGGCAGGGGCCCTCCCACATACACCCCCCCCCCACACATACCTATGTGCAGCAGAGCTTGGGCAGTGAGGTCCGCGCAACAGGGTCCGGGCAGCGGTGGCTGGGAGCTTGTAGCGCTGCGCTATTTGCCGGACGGGAAGCGCTGCTGATATTGAAAAGACTGTCCAGGCGCTGATTAGCTGAGAGAATTCAGCCAATCAGTGTCCGGCCAGTCTTTTCAAAATCAGCAGCGCTTCCCGCCACCCAGCAAATAGCCCTACAAGCTGCCAGCCGCTGCTTCCTGGATCCCGCAGCGGGGTCCCGGCAGTGGTGGCTGGGAGCCTGCAGAGCTATTTGCCGAGCGGCGGGGCGGTTAGCGCTGTTAATTTTGAAAAGACTGGCCGGACGCTGAGTGGCTGAGAGAATTCAGACAATCAGTGTCCGAGCAGTCTTTTCAAACTCAGCTTCCCGCCCACCACCCAGCAAGTAGTGCAGCGCTACAACCTTCCAGCCACCATTGCCCGGACCCGCTGCCCGCCACCCGCCGCTGCTGCAGCAGCTCCCCGGGGCAGTGCCATCTTCCCCATTGGAGTGGGCCCCTAGAATCCTTGGGCCCCAGGGAAACTGCCCATTAAGCCCAATGGGAAAGACGGCACTGACTGAAAGATGATTGGGTGCTATGGTTTTTTTTAAATGACTCATATATCCTCTTCACTCCACAATATCCTTGGCTAAATCACCCGGGTGCAAATGTACTGAGCCTTAATCCCCCCCCCCCCTTTTTTTTTATATAAAACCATGTTTACAATCCACAGAAAATGTGCACACAGACACTGACACCATCTCCTGGAATTCCCAAAATGAAGGAACATCTGCCGCTGACCACCCTTGTGAACCTCTGAATAATTCCTCCTAAATAAAGGTCTGATCTCCCCGGCCGCCCGGTACTTAATTACTGTCAGCGCAGAAATAAATAACCCCAGATTTATGGGAGCACTGCAGATCAGTGTACTGTATGTGTCCTGGAACGCAGCAGGTATAATAATTAACCTTATTAATGGTTATTTTATTTACACGATTGCATTAATCCATTGCTGTCTGTTTATGGCATACCCGCGTCTCCTCAGCTCATGTGGAGTGTTTAGACAGGAGGATTACTCTAATGGATGTGCTTTGCTTTGTAGGACAGACCCAGGAGGACTGGGAATGACACAGCCCACAGGAAGAACTGTCAGATGCTCTGAGGTCTATGGTGGCTGCTCTGTGGTTCTCCTTCCTGGGAGTTTCAAAGGTATTCCTCATTCAGTATCCATGGTGAGCGCAGAGGTATCTGGTCGACAATGTCTAGGTCGGCAATCATTAGATTGACCACTAATGGTCGACAGTGAGTAAGTCAACACCTAAAAATGATCAACTTACTCTAGGTCGACAGTGACAGTGACAGGTTGACACAACCAAAAGCTCGACATGAACATGGTTGGTACTTTGAGGCAGATTCAGACCCCGTCGTATCGGTAGGACGGCGGGCTGCGCTGACCTGTTCGCTAGGCTGAGAATATATGCAGGTCTGAATGAGGCCCTTTATAGCTTTTCATGTTATTTCTCTCCAAGCTTTGAGAAATCTCCCCCTCAGTGTTTTATGGTGAGATTCCGTTGCGATTCGATCCCGATTTGATTGCTATGTGATTTGTTCCATTCGATTTTGCTGTTTCGACTTTTGCTAACTCATGTGCGATTTCTTTGTGATTTTGACTTTCTGTACTTTCGATCCCGATGTGATGCCGATGCGATCTTGACTATGCGCTTGTGATTTACATGCAAATTTGACGCTTGCGATTTACATGCGATTTTGACTATTCGATTTTTACTTTACTGTCATTTACTGTGATATTAATTCCTGGCCTGCCTTTCATGCTGGTTTGCCACATAAGTTGCTTCAAACACATGCAGCCATATCACAAACAACTTATAAAACAAAACACCCCTGCACTTTAACTCCTTAAACACTGCCGGTTTTAACATTGGCAGTGAACAGTACAGACGGTGAAATGGTTAGCATTACTGCTAACGGCACTGAGGTCATGGGTTCTATTCCCACCATGGCCCTGTATATTCTCCCCGTGCTTGCGTGGGTTTCCACCAGGTACTCAGTAGGCTAAAATATACTGGTAGGCTAATTGGCTCCGAACAAATGAACCCTAGAATGTCTGTGTGTGCGTGTACATGTGGTAGGGAATATAGATCGTAAGCTCCACTGGGGCAGGGACTGATGTAAATATTCTCTGTAAAGCGCTGCGGAATATGTGTGCTCTATATAAGAAACTGTTAATAAATAAATAAAACATTGGCATAATATATGTTTTAATATGTTTAAAAAAAGTTCCTCCCCTTTCATTGGTGGTTTCAGTGGTACCACAAGTGTACTTCCTACTTTGTATGCTTGACTCCACCTGCACAGGACACTTGCTGCTTGCTCTGTCCCAGACTGATTGAGAAAAATGGGCTGGGTGATGCAGATCAAATCACATATGAATCGCAAGGCATAAAAACAGCATTCGATTCATACAATCTACATTCGATATGCACTATATAGTCTTGGCTGCCCTGTCTATTTCGCTATTCGATTTCTGCTGAACGGGATCGCGCATTGGCATCCAATCGGGATCGAAAGGTTAAAAACCTGTTAGATTTCCGTTTGATGTATGTGCGATCCCGATCCGATTATGACTATATAGTCAAAATCGAATGTCAAATTGTGACGTGTATACACACCATTAGATTCCCAACAGAAATGTTGCCACGTTAGGCAGCCCCCACAAATCGTACACATCATCTAGTGTGTACTCACTGTTGCATGCCCCCATGAGTCCATTGTTGCATCTACTTATCATATATATCATTAATAACAAAACAGCCTAATGTACAAAATGCCCTACTGTACTAAGGAGGGACTTTTACTTCCACTGAGTCTTTAAACACCTTCACATTGCTTAGACTGAGGTATTTTTACATCACTGTTTGTAAGAACGTCTATATCTGGTATGGGTCATGGGAACTGGGACCAAGTAATATTCCAGGCCACTAGCATCAGTGATGGTGGATATAGGTCCTAGCCAAAGGAGACACAGTAGAATAAATATTGTAAAGGCAGACTGACCAACCAACCAACTCGGATGATCACCTGGAAATCCAGGGGCACTTCAGTCTCTATCATAGGCTGCGCACATTGAGTGTAAGGGGTGCACAGGCACCCCCTAATGCTGCACCCACACATTTGAATACCTCCCACTAGCAATACCAGCAATATCGTTCACCAAAGACTTTTGCTTTTTAGAGCTGTACTCCATTAAAAGAAGCGCCCATCAATCATGTGTATTTTGCATTGTTACTTGTACTAGACCATTGTCATATGACGACATACCTGCGTCATCCATATATGTTTTTGACTTATTTTATTTATTAACAGTTTCTTATATAGTGCACCATATTCCGTTGCGCTTTACAAAAGGAGACAGTGATACAACAAACAGGGTATTTACAGACAGTCAAAAGGGAGGAGGGCTCTGCTCGCAAGCTTACAATCTATAGATTTTATTTGCATATACTGTTACACATAGTAATTAGAAGATTAAAACTGATATAGGTAGGAGATTATGGTGCTCTGAGAGATGTTTTATATTGTAGCGAGTGCCGATAGATGATTGTAGACACGCCTGGTTGGTGGTGTTAGACACACCCAATGGGTGGTGCTAGACACACCCCTTTGACGGTGCACCCCCTAATAAAATGTGCTATGGTCTCATCAATCATCTTGTTCTTGTCTTTCTTTACATTCTTTAGAACTTCGAGGATCGTGAAAAATGATGAAGATAATGGGATGAAGTTTGGGAAGGCATCATTAATCTCACGGCTCATTGTATGTCCATAACAATTGGATCTTCCACTTGCTCTGAAGACTGGGAATACTGTAATTTCCTTTGGCAATGGGGTGGAACTGAACTCCATCACCTGCAATGGTAGTTGGAACTATTGTAGTTCCACCTCCTCCTTGGTCCTGCACAGTAATTCCAGCACCACCAACAACCATGTCAATAAATGATGCACCATGGTTCTCCTCCCCATGTGACCTGCCCCTCCTGATACACACACACACACACACACACACACACACACACACACACACACTGTATCTCTAAAACGGCATTCATCTCCTCATCAGATCCCAGCGGCTTCCTTTTCCGTCTTGACGTATGTAATGTCATTCCATCACCCCTGCTGAAGTGAAAAAAAGCAGGAAGAAGGGCATATTGAAGAGAAGATGAGAGAGGGCTGGAGGGACATAAAGAGGTGGGAAAGCTGCTGGAGGGACACATGACATGAAGCTGCTGGAATGACAGAGACAGAGATGTGTATATGGTTCACTACTCTGGGCATTATGTGTATACTAATCATTTCTGTGGCTATTATTTGTGTACTATTGTTTGCATTATGAGTAAGTGGCACAACTCCTGCGGGCATTCTGCATATAAGTGGCACTACTCATGTGGGCATTATGCATATAAGTGGGCATTGTGTATAGGGGACACTACTGTGTGGCATAATGTGCAAAAGGGGCACCACTGTGTAACATTATAAGAATAAAGGGCACTACTGAGTGATGTAACATGAATAAAGAGTACTACTGAGTGACGTAGCGTGGATAAGGGGCATTACTATGTGGTGTAATATAAATCAGGGGCTCTACGTGCAATTTAATGTGAATACGATTTTACTACTGTGTGGCATTATTTCAATTGGGGGCACTATTGTTTGACCACACCCTTACTTGTGTGATCACTGTCTCTTTATAAATTATGAGAAGTGGGGTACAAATTCATAGTTTGCAGAGGGCTGCCGAAAATACACGCACTGTCCTGGCTACATCTATTGGGAAGTGGAGTGTGTAAGTGTCAGGGGAAATGAGTTCCACCATATCTCCAGGACGACTTTTAAGCCCTGCTCCACTGTCACAACATCCATCCAGGTACAGAATATACTAATTTCAAGAAGAAAGATAGATAGATAGATAGATAGATTTAGGTAAACTGATCTATGCTGAACATATCTACATGGCAAATTACTTACAATTATTGGTAGTGTATATATTATATTATATTGTAGTATTATATTTTGCCTGAGACCTAATAAAGTGTATTCTTTTTCTTTTACGTCTTTGATATATTTTGACATACTCTTACTAAAAGCCTTGAAAAATCATTTATTATCAATTTAATATGCAGCCACCAATTCACCATCATCGTGATCTACTATAAAAATAAATTTCAACATTATAGTGAATTTGCGTTGTTCCTTACTGTCATATCAGAACCACTCCTACCCACCCCCCAAAAATATACAGACTAATAAAAAAAAAGCCCACCCACAAATATGCAGCCTTTAAATTTTTGGTATTCTACTTTTTTATTTTACAAAGCTGATTAGAGAGGACGTACAAGGGATTTTGGTAACTCCCCTCCAGTATAACAGAAAATAAATGGTGGAAGTAATACAAAAATATTTTCAGTCTGAAATGAATCTATTTATAGGGTTTATTATCTATAGAGAGGAAGAGAGATTGGGAAGGGGTTCGGGGGGAGGGGGTGATATAGTTATAGTATAGGGGCATCATGAGACAAGTGTGAGCTCACTTGACTCACACATCAGTCACTCCCCGATTACAGGGTACTCCCTGCTGTTGTGATTACCTGCTTCCGTGTAAGTGAGTCTGGCTTTGAGGAGCTGCCATGCAAGGACACTAATGGCTCCATTAGTCCCTGGGGTTGTGTCACCTATTGCTCTATGATGGCTGTTAGAAGAAACCTTAGTAAATTAGCCGTGCTAATACCTATAAACAAACAAAGCCAAGCCCTGAAGCCTGTCTCCTGCCCCCAGCCACAGAGCGGTGCCCTCCCTGCCTCTGGCATCACCCAAGTGCCCAACTCTCTCCCTGGCTCCAAGTGGCTTTACCGAGAGGGGATTATTCCTAAACAACCAAACACACAAACACGGGGGGATTACACCAGATTGTTTGTACAACGATGAGACCAAACAACAGTTATCCCACACAGCACAGAACAGTGTAAGGACAGGTTACAGTGGTTTCACATTGCAGAAATGGGTAATGACACGGTATTCTTAAATGGGACTTTAAAACGGGTCTGAGCCTTGAGACCTTTCACATTGCAGGTGAAAACCGTTTTAAAAATCATTTAATACCATTCAAACATTCAACCCGTTTAACCCCCAAGGGACACGTTTCAAGCCATTGAAATAGAGCCATTCACACTGCCAAAAAAACGGCTTTAAAACGTGTAGGATTCTGCTTTTTAACCGTGTTGAAATACCGGTTAACTTTAACCGGTAAATCAACTCTGGCACTTTCACATTGCAGCCTTAAACGTTTTAAAATGGAAAAAAAACGGCAATATACCGTTTTAAAAGTGCGATGTGAAAGGGGTATTAGAGTGTTTTTTAATAGAGTAGCAGGATAAAATCATCATCATCAAATGGTGATGATGATGATGAGGATTTTTGTGATGATGATATTATTATGATGATTATCGTGATGATGATGATGATTATTATTATTGTGGTTATTATGATGATGACGAATAATATTATTATTGTAATGATGGGGATGATGATGATGATATTATTATTATTATTATTATTATTATTATGATGATGATGATGATGATTAGTATTGTGATGATGGTGATTATTATTGTGATGATGATGTTGATGATGATGTTTATTATTGTTATTGTGATGATTATTATTGTTATTATTGTGATGATGGTGATGATGATGATTATTATTATTATTGTGATGATGACGATTGTTATTGTGATGATGATAATGATTATTATTATTAATATTATTGTGATGATGGTGATGATTATTATGTTGATGATAATGATTATTATTATTAATATGATGATGGTTATAATTATTATTGTGATGATGGTGATGATTATTATTGTGATGATGATTATTATTATTATTATTGTGATGAAGATGATGATTATTATTATTAATATTATTGTGATGATGGTGATGATTATTATGATGATGATAATGATTATTATTATTATTAATATGATGATGGTCATAATTATTATTGTGATGATGGTGATGATTATTATTGTGATGATGATTATTATTATTAATATTATTGTGATGATGGTGATGATTATTATTGTGATGATGATTATTATTGTGATGAAGATGATGATTATTATTGTGATGATGATTATTATTATTATTATGATGAAGATGATGATTATTATTGCGATGACGATTAGGCCTCCCCCAGCGTATATAACGTGACAGCGTGTAATGTAACATTATTTTGGCATGCACCGGATGGTCATGTACCAGGCTGTTGCAGAGAACAGAGAGGCCTATCACATATACAGGGGTTTAAGGAAAATTAAGGGTGTCTCTACGTCGGTCATAAATAATGTGAAACTACAAGTTTCAGTCATTCAGACCAGACTATGATATTATTTTATTTATTTGTTAACAGTTTCTTATATAGCGCACACATATTCCGCAGCGCTGTACAGAGAGACTAGCTGAACATTCACATCAGTCCCTGCCCCAGTGGAGCTTACAATCTATATTCCCTACCACATGTACACACGCACATTCACTCTTGGGTTAATTTTTGGTGGGAGCCAATTAACCTACCAGTATATTATGGTCAATATATAGGGGTACAGTATATTACATATAGGTGCATATGGGGAGGGGTGGTCTCGCAGTGGATGTACAGCTTTTGTAGGGGTACATGGGCAGCAGGAGATGTATTACATGTTAGTTATGTGTTGTGTATGGGGGAGGGGTGGTCTCGCAGTGCATGTACAGCTTTTGTAGGGGTACATGGGCAACAGGAGATGTATTACATGTTAGTTATGTGTTGTGTATGGGGGAGGGGTGGTCTCGCAGTGCATGTACAGCTTTTGTAGGGGTACATGGGCAACAGGAGATGTATTACATGTTAGTTATGTGTTGTGTATGGGGGAGGGGTGGTCTCGCAGTGCATGTACAGCTTATGTAGGGGGATACATGGGCAACAGGAGATGTATTACATGTTAGTTATGTGTTGTGTATGGGGGAGGGGTGGTCTCGCAGTGCATGTACAGCTTATGTAGGGGGATACATGGGCAACAGGAGATGTATTACATGTTAGTTATGTGTTGTGTATGGGGGAGGGGTGGTCTCGCAGTGCATTTACAGCTTATGTAGGGGTACATGGGCAACAGGAGATGTATTACATGTTAGTTATGTGTTGTGTATGGGGGAGGGGTGGTCTCGAAGTGGATGCACAGCTTGTGTAGGGGTACATGGGCAGCAGGAGATATATTACATGTCATAGTTACCTCCCCTCCTGCATTCTACAGGAGACTCCCTGAAATATCAGCAATCTCCCTCTCTCCCTCATTAGTCTAGCAATCTCCCTCATGTCACCTAGCCCACATCACACTGTTAAATTTTTGGGGAAAAAGGGAATGAGAGACAGATACATTGAATCATCAGCACCATTTCCCAGCACTTTACCAAGTACAGTAGCTCTTACTAACTGCTTTGGGGCTCATCTACATTTGGATATACAGTAAGTCATTTTAAAAGATTCCTCTCATATATAGCAATTCACACCCACAATTCTAGATGCCTCTTTGACATTCTCTTTTCACAATTTCTCTATATATGGAACTAGACACGCCCTTTGTGTGGAGCATGACACGCCCCCTCAATGGGGGGCACTTTGAAAAATTCTACTACCAACTATAATCTCTCTGAAACTCATTTTCAAAAGTAGGCAAGTATGTTACATGTTAGTTATGTGTTGTGTATGGGGGAGGAGACTCAGAGGCATACCTAGATATTCGTAGGCCCCATAGCAAAAGTTTTTAAGGGCCCCCTATTTAGCAACTGATGATGAAATATGTATGGAAAACATATTGGTTAGACAGCAAAGATGGGCCCCCTTCAGCTCTGGGCCCCATAGCAGCTGCACCCCTTGCACCTATGGTAGTTACGCCCTTGGGAGGAGTGGTCTCACAGTGCATGTACAGCTTATGTAGGGGTACATGGGCAGCAGGAGATGTATTACATGTTAGTTATTGTTGATGTATGAGGGAGGGGTGGTCTCGCAGTGCATGTACAGCTTATGTAGGGGTACATGGGCAGCAGGAGATATATTACATGTTAGTTATGTGTTGTATATGGGGGAGGGGTGGTCTCGCAGTGCATGTACAGCTGATGTAGGGGTACATGGGCAGCAGGAAATGTATTACATGTTAGTTATGTGTTGTGTATGGGGGAGGGGTGGTCTCGCAGTGCATTTACAGTGTAGTGAATTCCGGAGGAAAAAAAGACTATTATCTCACCGTGACTATACTGAGCACATTTTACAAGGAATTTTTTTCCCTTTTCCATTTATAATTCCGGAAATCTTCACATTGTTAATGGAGCAAGCAGCAGTTATGACAAATAATGGTGTTTATTTTACAGCCATAAAGCAGTCTGCGGGCAGGGTGAGAGGTGCAGGGTTTCAGCTTTCTAATAAAGCCTTTTACTATGTAAATGTGTGTCTGCTGGGTGGGTCATCCTGGCTGTTCCCCTGTCCAGCAGAGCTGGGAAGGGTTCCCCTGCCTAACTTCATCTGCTCCTCTCTGCTGCTGAGTTCCCACATAAATCAGGGAGTCTGCATTCCCTGAAACAGGGACATTAGTCATCCCAGGCTGGGGCACCTCTGACAAGGAACGAGAAACAGAAGTTGGTTTTAGATAAACCATTAAACAAAAGCATTTACACAAGAGCAGCTTTAAATATCCTAATAGTGTCTATGGAAGAAGTGCTGAGTCCTGGCTTTCTGTCACCTGTGACCCCCCAGCCTTACCCTGGGCCCATCCAGCTGCAGACTACAAGCAAGCTGCCCACTAACTGCCCAGTATTATTATTGTAATTATTATTATATTTATTAATAATGATAATACTGTTTGTACTATGGGGCAACAAGGCTCAGCGCCTTTCCCCACCCTATGCACAGGGTTGCCTACCCTCCCGGGGCTCCTGCCCCCCCGGAAAGGTGGGCAACCCTCCCAGATACTGGCACCCCCCCACCCTGCATCTCCCCCGCGACAGCGTTAATTTCCCGCGATACGGAGCTTTTCAGGGGAGGGGGCAGGGCTGCAGATGCAAATCGTGCGTTAGCCCTACCCCTCTTCGAAGATCCACAAATTGCAGGATTTGCCATACTGGGGGGCTGGGCAGCGATTTTAACTGTAAAAAAAAAAAAGCAAAAAATTGAAAAAAAAAGGCAAAAAATTGTAAAAAAAAAAAAAAAAAAAAAAAAGCAAAAAAGCAGAGCGTTTAAACAAAATATAAAAAGCAATAATTTTTGTAAAAATATAATACTAATGTCTGGGGTCTATAAAGCAACAAAATAGCTAATTTGGGGGTAGTTTGAGACTATTTATTTTTAACCCCCCCTCCCCAATTTACATGTAATTATTACACTAATTAAGCTAATTGGTAACTTCCAATTACCTAATAAATCATTAGGTAAGTGTTCAAGGTGTTCTGTACTGTATCCCGACGCTTTAGACTTAAAAAAAATGTCCCTGCCATCTGGGCTGAGGTGCATAAGGAATAATGCGCACTCTGACTGGTTCAAAACTAATTGGATTGCAAAATGAATCTAAAGTTCTAATTCACATAGAAAATGGCAACTCGCACCTAATTGGATTGACCCTTAAGAATGGAAGAGCGCTGTATCGCCATCTAGTCACAAGAAGTGGAACTACATAAGGTTTCTGTATTCTGTCCCTGTTCACTCCAATGGTGTATTTACTGGTGTGGTAAAAATGTAATCAATGACACATCCCTTCTGGTCATGAGGTGTGACTCATATAGGGGGTGACCTGCACTGTTGGATTATGTCATATTTGGTAATACTATTTATTTGGACTAACAGGCCATTACTTGTCTTTATAAAATAAACTGTTAGTTTAAACAGAAAAACTTTGATTGTACTAATCAGGAATCACAGTGCTGGAGCTCGACTGACGCAAGCCTAAGATTATTTCCTGTCACCAGGCACCACGATAAATTGTCGACACAAACAAAAGAGAAAATTGCCGACTCGTGAAAAGGCCAACATGAGTTTTTTTTTTAAATTTGGTGTCAATTTGTACATCTCATCACATGTACCCAAATTAGTGTACCCCGACTGCTGCGCTCGACAGACTTTACTGTTCCCAATTGGTGTACACATGGATGGTAAAGTATGAAGTTAAAAGTAAAAACACAAAATTCGGTACTTATGTAGTAGGCGCCCAATTTGCATACGTACGTTAACTTAGGAAAATCGCATCGCATGAGCCATTTTAAGGGCCATGCGATGCGATTTTCCTATGTAATTTATTCACTGCTCTCTTAGCCCCGGGGGATCGCATTGCACCTCCCGCACAATCACATGCGATCGCATGCGATTTTATAGGGTGTTTGATGCCATTACATTAGCTATACAATAATATCATTGTATGACATACAATGAGGTTTTAGGCACCCCCCCCCACTATCCACACCACCCCGAAGCGTGGCGAGCTGCAGCGGAACGCATCCTCCGACCTTTTTCATAGCCCCACTATCCACGTCGGCGTGGAGTTGACTTTATATAGTGTGGCGAGCGCAGCGAGCCACCGAGCCAGAAGTCGACCTTGTGCATGACGACAGTATAGTGATGACCTAGACACTGTCCGTATACTGTCTGTATTATCACATAACACTAAGCTTAAGGAAATCATTATACCAAGGTACTGTAGCTACAGTAGTTCTACATAGAACAGTGATACACTGCAGGAAGCTCTAGTGCCTGCAGGGGGCGCTCCAAGCCTTCACCCTGTGTTCCTGATTCATTGTAATAGTTATTGATTAACACGTCTAGCCCATACAGACTTCACACAAATAAATCCTTGTGTGAAAATGTATCACACCCTGTAAAGCAGTGGTCAGAGAACAGGGGTAAATTACCCCAAATGGGGTAAAAATGAAATTCCTGGAGGCAATGCACGGTCAAGCTGCAGAGACAGCTGGGCATGCATATGAATCTATGTCTCGGCAGTGCGACCGTCCATTACCCCCAGGAATTTAATTTCATTGTGTATAGAATCTATATATACTGTAGATTCTATATGCACGCCCAGCTGTGTGTGTTACAGTGCTGTAGTGTACAAGGACCTGACGCAGTGCGCTGCATCAGGCCCTTGTGTATAACACACTTCCCTACGTGATGCCCCAGGCCCCGCCTCCAGATCCGCCCACTTCTGCAGTAGAGTCGACTAGTTGCTGCGCCACTCGGCAGCGCGAAGTCTGTACTGCCGCTGCGGCGCAGAGTTTCTTTGCCTGGTTATAGGCTCCTGGCAAGGTATACACACCTCTAGTCTAGGGGAAACATTGTCACTATATCATCTTGTAATACTGACACTAATAGTTAACTGGACGTCACATTATCAGTGGCTATACCACACACAGCCTGGCAGCCATTGATGATGAGGATTACCATGTATGATGTATGGCTGTGTGTGGTACAAATTTTATACCATCATCAATTGCTGCCAGGCTGTGTACCGTACCAGCAGGATATATGATCAATTTCTGGGGGTACAGTGTGTATTCCAATTCAGTGATTTCCATCCTTTCAAATCAAGGGGGTAACGTCGGCGTATCTAAACATATTTGTGGTAAAAGGTAAAAAAGTTCCCTGACCCCTGTTCTAAAGAGTGAAATGATGGATAAGTTGCCATAGCAACCAATAATTTAAATAGAATACAGAATATACCTGATATATTGGTTGGTAGGAATAATTTATCTTATCCATTTCTCTACTTTATAGAAGGTTTGATACATTTCCCCCTCTCTCACTAAGGGCCAGATGTATCAAGCTTCAAAAAGTAATAAAATGGAGAGATTATAAACCAGCCAATCAGCTCCTACCTGCCATGTTATAGTCTGGGTTTAAGAAATGACAGACAGGAGCTGATTGGCTGGTTGTTTATCACTCTTAACTTTATCACTTTTGAAGCTTGAAACATCTGGCACTAATTGAATCCATGACTTTGTTGCTGTGAGGCAGTAATACTTACCACAATGCCAACCATGCCGCTCAAAATGTTGCAAGTGTTCTTGTTAAATGTATTATTCTAACTTATCCCTGGGACTAAGAATAAAGTGTTTGAAGGTTATGTGGCCCCTGGGGTGTATGAGGGCCCAGAGAACATACTGGCACAAATGTCTATTTTTTAGTGTGCTGTACCTTGTACGCCCAGTTTGGCACAGCTGGATACTAAGACTCACCTATATTGGAACAACCGAAACAATCTTCCTTTTGTGAGTACGTCTTTACTAATCAAAGTTGTGTTGAAACATAAATATGACGGCACTGTACAGCACCGTGATGAGAGATGCTCTCACTCACGTTTCGCTTTGAACAATTTATTTTTTCAGCACACTTTTAAAAGATTTATTCCCAATGTGTGTAAACATCTTCAGATCTGCAAACCCTTTGCGTACTATGATTCTATGTCCGTGCTCATCAAGATTTACCTGGTGACGTCTTACCTTTACTATCTTACAGACGTGTGTGCCTGAAATGTCACATTTTTTATTATTATTGTGTCTTTGGAAGGATGGACATCACATAAAAGTCCAGTCTCCTAGAACAGAGGTTCCCAACTATGGTCCTGAAGTACCCCAAAAGTTCAGGATTTCCAGGTCACCTGTGGATTTTTAAAATGAACAATTGGTGCAGCTGCTGACGACTTGGAAAACCTGAACTGTTAGGGGCACCTGAGGACCGGCGTTGGGAACCACTGTCCTTGAACTATAGTTTTCCCATTCTGATCTCTAGAAATATCAGGAAATATCGGATTTTTTTGCAAAGAATGAATGGAATGCGCATTCCATCTATTTAATCTTTTTTCCTTTTTTGTTTAAATTAGAGAAGCCAATCCCGGGATTGAAAAAATGCCCCAGTATTGACATCTGTACCATGCAGTGCCCTCCAAGAGGGGTATTACCTTGCTTCTCAACCATGTCGATTTTCTGCCCAGAGTAGGCTGGCGTGAGTGGTCCTAAGAGGTTCCATTTAAACCATTCATCCCTTTAAACTATTAGAATTGTCCGATAGGAAGTAGCACAAGCCAGAGGAAATGTTCTTATCTGGAAAGAGACTACTTCAAAAGGGCTGCTTAATGTTTTTGGCTTACGCTGTCACAGAATGCGTACATTTATGTTCGGCTATTTAATGTACATATGTTTCTTTATCATGCGATTAGACTCGTCAACTTTTATGGAGGGTTCCGTGACTTTCATTTTTCTTGGAACAAAGAGAACCGCAAAGTGCAGAAAGTAACGGAAGTGCATAAATGAAAGAGATAATTTTCCATGGGATGAAGGGATCTCGATGCTGGATCAACAATGTCTAGGTTGACAGTCAACCTGTTGACATCATATGGTCGACGTGACCAAATGTCGACACAAACAAAATGTCACGATGACTATGGTTGCCGCATGAAAAGGTCAACATAAGTTTTTTGGGGATTTTGTTTTTTATTTTGTGAACTTTTTCCTATGTAACCTTACACGCGGACTCCAACTGGGAACGGTAAAGTGGCCTGAAACATGGTTAAAAAAGTGGGGTACTTATGTATTATCTGGGCTCCCATGTTAAATGCACCCCATTTTTTCATACCCCTACTATCCAACTACGCATGGAGTTGATTTTATATAGTGTGGCGAGCACAGCGAGCCACCGTGCCCAAAGCGTGGCGAGCGCAGCGAGCCCCGCGAGGGGACGTGGTCTCATAAGAAAAACAGGAGCCCAGATATTACATAAGTACCCAAAGTGGTACACAAATTGAGCGGCCACATGTGTTACATTGACACAAAAAGGTGAGAAACTCACATTGACTTTTGCATGTGTCAACTTTTTTCCAAAGTGTGCTTTGCTCCAAAGACTGACTAGCCACTAAGGAAGATTGAGTAGTCAGTATTGAGAATGGATGGGGGTAATGAGAGAGTGGAGAGAACCACAATAGGAGAATGGAGGAGAACGATGGGAGATTGGAGAAGTAATTGGGGTCATTGGTGACACTCTGGAAAACTGGAGAACCCAAGAAGTAAATTGGGTTCCACAGGGCAAAAATGCAGGTTTATCGTACTTCCAACCATGTATTACTGCAACATACACCAGCAGGGTTGTAGAAATGAGCTTTATTTATGGTGCAGTCCTAGAGAAGAGGCCCCACATTGGTGTTGTGTAGTAAAATCCCCTAGGGGATCCAACCCTGTGCTGAATGGGCCTGGGATGGACCTCCAAGAATTGCCACTACCAGGATTACTGGGAGTACTTTTATTTGTCAAATGGGCAATAAATCTTATCCCTCTGAATGTGCACAATGACAGGACCATCTTAACCTTTTGCAGTCCAAACTTTTTGCAATTCAAACAGTTTGGTTTAAAGGTTTAAATTACTTGTACTTTTTTGGGGTTAAAAAAAACCGCTATGTCTATAATACACCCGCGCTCTATATCAAGAAATGCACTCTGGTGGAATGATGTATCTGTACTTACTTAATACTTACCGCTGTACAATGTGCCTGTGCTGATGAAAATTTATGGACAATACGCAATACAATGTCTGTTGTATATTTCATGTTTAATTGTGAATAAAAATATATAAAAAAAAAAAAAATGGTCTACATTGAATTTTGAACAATGTTAATGTTTTCATTTTAAAGTTTGCTGGAGCCAGGGCTTAAAGGGGTCCTGGAGAGGTGGAGGAAATCATTTCCCTCTGCCATTTAATTCCTCCCCCATTAGGCAGAGTCAGGGCCAGTGGTAGGGTTTTTGGAACCCTCCGGCAAACTATAATGCTATGATGTGCAGGGCCAAGGCGGAGGTCGACCTAGTTCCACCTCATCATTACAGGTGGTGGAACTCAGTTCCACCCCTCCTAGTTTAAGCCCTGGCTGGAACTATCCACCAATCAGAGTGCAGACAGCACGTGGGCAGATGGATTAGGACTGCAGGTGGGGCATTTTATGATTTTATTTTAATTGGCTCCTGTTAATGGGTGTGTACAGGCCCAAGTGCATACCTTTACCCAGGGCCTACAATTCTGCTAAGTCGGCCCTGTATGTCGGGTGCCATTTACCCCAGAATATGTCAGTATCGTTTAATGAGATGCCAGCCGCTTCTTTCTCTCGAAGACAAATCCATGACTTCTGCAGAGGCGACAGAACAAGGATGACAACCAGGTTTGATAGATGGACGACGACACACAGTAGCCATTCACTGGAGATGCCGCTGGTCAGTGACCTAGCCGAGTGTTTATAAGGAGGAAGGGACTGTTTCCTGCTACTCACAGAATGCAGGTCTAAAAACAGAAGGGAAATACATCAGCGGAGGGATCGGCGATGGGTGTGGGTTCGTGTGGCTGCATCCATGAGCCAAACCTTGGGTCAAGGCACCGTTGACAAGACTGTTTCTTTATTAGCATTTTGCGTGACAGTGTTCGGCTCTCTTCCTCCCGCCCTGACAGATGCTCGGGGATAATCAGGGGACAGAGCCATCCGCACAGGGCCTATGGCTAATGTTCATTGTATCCATAGTATACATGTTATAAATCATTTAGTCAAATAAAGCATCAAGCAACTTGAACGTAAAGGAACCACATCACACTCTATCAGTAGGAGCCGGGAGAGGAATTCCTCCTATGCCGGAGAACAATTCATAACATGCTCTTGAGATCAGTATCTGCTAATGTGTGAAAGAATGGCGGTGCGAGTACCCAAACATTTCCCCGGCTCTCCGAGTGGAGGAATGTGCAAGAATTTTCCAACTTATTGCAAGTGATAGTATCACAGCTTGTGCGGACTAGAAGCCCTCCAGATATCTCAGGCAGGACCTTCGTCATATAAAATATTCAGCAGGAAACATATTAGAATAGAGTGGTGGAGGTGTGTGTGTGGGGGGGGGGGGATATAAATTTGAGAGAGATAAAGTACCAACCAATCAGCACCTGACATTTTTAAAGCACTGCCTATAACATAGCTGCTAGCAGCTGATTGGTTGGTACTCTCTCCAATGTTTGCCTCATCTCTCCCACAGAGTTAAAAATACAATTGCCATGTGTTAAGGAGGAATTGATGTATTCACATAAGAGAAGGTCCCAAGAAATTATATAATTTAGCATTTGTTATGTTAACACCGTAGGTTCGATATGGTCTTAGCGTCAACATTCAGGTTGTGAACTTGTTCAAAATGGCTGCCATGTGAACATTCACAATGTCAGCACTGTTTATTCTTTCTAACCCATACCTAATTGCCACGTAATCATAACCGTAAAGCCCCATACACATTACCCGGTCCCGGCAGTGGAGGGTGAGGGGAGGGGCTGGCAAGTGCATACACACTTGCTGATGCTGGGCACGAGGGTGTGATGGTGGGTCGATGGCGGGGGGAGCGATGATCATGCTGCAGCATGACCGTTGCACCCTCATTCAGGCACCCAGGCATTCTATACTGTTTTGGTTTACTTATTGTGAGACAAAGGGCCTTGTTTTGGTTGACTTGCTCAGATGCGAATTCGCACCCTTGCCGGCACCCCACACCCCTCTCCACCCCCCTGATCTCAAGGCTGGGAGCGTGCACTCGGCGAACAGACTTTTTGCAGAGTTCGCACGAACCCATCGTATACACATGCACAGAAATGCTGCTGTGCACAGGGCCGCCAATAGGGGGGTGCTGTGGGTACTGCTGTCCCGGTCCCCAGACTCTGGAAGGGCCCAGGCAGCTCCTTTTGCCCACCGCAACCCCCCAACTGCCTCTGCTGCGCTCAGTGTGCTGAACAAAGTAGGTCCCGGAGCACAGGCTTATTCAACCCAGGATGCCGGCAGCCAGTTAAAATGCTGCACTGGCTTTTAAGACAATCAAAGCTCCAGTACCTGCAGCCAATCAGAGTGGCTGCCGGTATGCGAGCTCTGATTGGCTCACCAGCCAGTGCTGCATTTTAATTGGCTGCAGGCATCCTGAGTTGAAGTAGCCTGTGCTCCGGAACCTCTGGGCTGCAGCTCAGCGGAAGAGGAGATGGGGAGCAGGAGCTGGGTTATGATAAGTCAAGTGAAGAGGGGGAGGCCCGGACTGGAAATGAGTCCCAGGCCCCAAAATTCCTGAAGGCCCAAAGAGCACAAATGGTCTGACATTTTAAGCATGAATATAGTTCTACAATAAATGTTAATAAGAACTCCCCTAGAACAAGAGTCATGCCCAACATGTAGGTCTCACTTGGTCTTGTCCATTCATTATTTGAAGCTCAGGGTACTAAATTATTAGGCAATAGTTGTATTAATGGACATTTACTTATATGGCGCCAGTGTATTCTGTTGTGCTCTATAATTGTAGAGAAAAAAAACAGACTGTTAAGTATTGGACAGACTTGGAGGTCAGATGGCCCTGGCCACAAGCTTACACTCTAAAGCAGTGATTTTCAACCTTTTTCAACTTTTTCATCCAACCAACACAGCAATTGTCAGGTCCCCACAGGAAAAAAACAAACTTATTGGCCCCCATATAAAAAAAACAATCACACTGGTCCCCACAGGTAACAGAAATAAAATACATTGGCCCTCACATGAAAACAAGAGACCAGTGAATAACAGTTGATCAGGCGGTGGTGGCTGAGTGTAAACTGATGTGGGCAACTCTAGATCTGGTGGCACACTTGAGCTCGGGGCAAGATAGCGTGCCACGGAAAAGTGGTTGAGAAATGCTGCTCTACAGGATCTTTTATTTATTGACAACATTTCACATTACTTTACTTGTATTTCTATAAATAACGCAAAGCTATTTTTTGATAATTATATTTGAAATTATTTCCCACATTGCAGGCTCTTTAAGACGTTCATGTACACACAAATATTCTTTTCTAATTCCTTTCTAGAGTCATAACATGGCTTCATCTGTTTAGGATAATGGTTTACAGAACATACAAACATCCAGATATTACAAATTATGGAGACAACAGTCTTTTTTCTCTTGGCGGCCTCATACCCGGGTTTGTTAACATTTGCATGTCAATTCCAGAGAAGAAATGGGGTAAGCAACCAATTATTTTTCTGCGTGTTTATGCTTAAATGTGAGTCACAGAAGGACACAGAGAGAGCAGCGTAAACTACAGAACATGGTCCAAGATCTAACGTGGATAACTAGTTGTGGTTACTGAGGTAATCGCTGCATGTGTTTCTGTGGTGAGTTGGCTGCTCTTTGGGCTCCTTTTACATCAAAGATGGTTCAGTGAGGCTGGTGAGGACACAGATAGAACGGAGGAGCTGAAGAGGACAGAGAGCAGAGCTGGAGATGACACATACAGAGCTGAGCTGGAGAGGACACAGACTGAGCTGAGCTGGAGAGGACACATACAGAGCTGAGCTGGAGAGGACACAGACAGAGATGAGCTGGAGAGGACACAGAAAGAGATGAGCTGGAGAGGACACAGACAGAGATGAGCTGGAGAGGACACAGACTGAGCTGAGCTGGAGAGGACACAGAGCAATGCTGAGCTGGAGAGGACACAGACAGAGCTGAGCTGGAGAGGACACAGAGCAATGCTGAGCTGGAAAGGACACAGACAGAGCTGAGCTGGAGAGGACACACACAGAGCTAGGCTGGAGATGACACATACAGAGCTGAGCTTGAGGAGGACACAGAAAGAGGAGAACTTAACCGCAGAGAAAAAATACAGACAGAGCAGAGCTTAGCTGGAGAGGACACAGACATAACAGAGCTGAGCTGGAGAGGACACAGACATAACAGAGCTGAGCTGGAGAGGACACAGACAGAGCTGAGCTGGAGGAGAGCAACTCAGAGCAAAGCAGAGCTGGAGATGACACAGACAGAGCAGAGCTGAGCTGGAGAGGACACAGACAGACCAGAGCTGAGCTGTAGAGGACACAGACAGAGCAGAGCTGAGCTGGAGAGGACACAGAGCAATGCTGAGCTGAAGAGGACACAGACAGAGCTGAGCTGGAGAGAACAGAGACTGAGCTGAGCTGGAGAGGACACAGAGCAAAGCTGAGCTGGAGAGGACACAGACAGCGCTGAGCTGGAGAAGACACAGACTGAGCTGAGCTGGATAGGACACAGACTGAGCAGAGCTGGAGAGGACACAGACAGAGCAGAGCTGAGCTAGAGAGGACACAGACAGAGCAATGCAGAGCTTTAGAGGACACAGACAGAGCTGAGCTGGAGGAGAACAGAGATAGAGTAGAACTGAGCTGGAGAGGATACAGATAGAGCACAGCTGAGCTGGAGAGGACACATACAGAGCAATGCTGAGCTGTAGAGGACACAGACAGAGCAGAGCTGAGCTGGAGAGGACACAGACAGAGCTGAGCCGGAGAGGACACAGACTGAACTGAGCTGCAGGAGGACACAGATAGAGCAGAGCTAAGCTGCAGAGAAAACAGACAGAGAAGAGCAGAGATGAGCTGGAGAGGACACAGACAGAGCTGATCTGAACTGGAGAGGACACAAGCAGAGAAGAGCTGAGCTGGAGAGGAAACAGACAGGGCAGAGCTGAGCTGGAAAGGATACAGACAGAACAGAGCTGAGCTGAAGAGGACACAGACAGAGAAGAGCTGAGCTGAGCTGGAGAGGACACAAGCAGAGAAGAGCTGAGTTGCAGAGGACACAGATAGAGCAATGCTGAGCTGGAGAGGACACCGACAGAGTTGATCTGGAGAGGACACAGACGGATCTGAGCTGGAGAGATCACAGACTGAGCTGAGCTGGAGAGGACACAGACTAAGCTGAGCTGGAGAGAACACAGACTGAGCTGAGCTGTAGTGGACACAGACAGAGACTGAGCTGGAGAAGAACAGAGATAGAGTAGAGCTGATCTGAGCTGTAGAGGACACAGGCAGAGCTGAGCTGGAGAGGACACAGACAGAGCAGAGCTGAGCTGGAGAGGGCACAAGCAGAGCTGATCTGAGCTGTAGAGGACACAGACAGACCAGAGCTGAGCTGGCGAGGACACAAGCAGAGCAGAGCTGAAGAGGACACAGAGCTGTGCTGAAGAGGACACATATAGAGGTGAGCTGGAGTGGACACATACAGAGCTGAGCTGGAGAGGACACATACAGAGCAGAGCTGAGCTTGCGAGGACACAGATAGAGCTGAGCTTTAAGGACACATACATAGCTGAGTTGGAGAGGACACAGACAGAGCAATGTGGAGCTGGAGAGGACACAGACTGAGCTGAGCTGGAGAGGACACAGACTGAGCTGGAGAGGACCAAGACTGAGCTGAGGAGGAGAGGACACAGACTGAGCTGCGCTTGACAGGACACAGACTAAGCTGAGCTGGACCAGACACAGACTGAGCTGAGCTGGACAGGACACAAACTCAGCTGAGCTGGAGGAAAGGAGCCCAGAGCAGAGGACACAGACAGAGCAGAGCTGAGCTGGAGATAACAAAGACAGAACAGAGCTGAGCTTAAGAGGACACAGATAGAGCTGAACTGGAGGAGGACACAGATAGAGCTGAGCTGGAGAGGACACACACAGAGCAGAACTGAGCTGAAGAGGACACATACAGAGCTGAGCTGAAGAGGACACAGATAGAGCTGAGCTTGAGAGGACACAGATAGAGCTGAGCTGGAGAGGACACAAACAGAGCTGAGCTGGAGAGGACACAGACCTACAGATGGAGCCCCTGCCATCCTTGGCCGGGACTCGCCACACCCTCCCCAATGGTGAGTGACGGCGGCAGGGGCTTCACTGAACTGGTAAAAAAAAAGCACAAGGTTGACTCATGAAAAGGTCAACATGAGGTTTTCCTTTTTACTTTTGTCAATGTTGACACCTGAGCATGTCGACCCAATATTAGTATATCCTGCCCCCTCGCATGGCTCACTTTGCTCACCTAACCCACCCCTCCTGGAGCCTAGCCCTAACAGTCCTCTTTTACACCCTTATCCCGTCCCCTAGTGCCTAAACCTAACTCTAACCAAGTACTCACCATTGGAATTGTGACGGTCAAGCTTAGGATGGCCAATCCCAGGATCAGCAGGATCCCGGAATTTGGCTCTAAAATTGCCAGGATTTTTATCCCAGGATTGAAGTTTACAATCCCGGGATTTTGGGATTAGGCTGAGCATGCGCTGTCTAATGCCAGGCAGCGTCAGAGCAGCCATCTCCGGCTGTGTGGATCTGCGCACCGTGACATGGTCAGAGGTCATGCTGCGCAGCTCCCCGACTGCACAGCCGCTCCCAGCCACCCACCCATATACTCACATGGGCCGGCGGTGTGGCTGGTTTGGGTACGTATCATGAGTTGTCAGTTGTTTCCAGTTGATTCGCAACCACTTTTTCAATGACTTTTCTTATAAAAGAAAGGTTTGATACCGGTCTGTAGTTGGTCACTGTGATGCTAATTACACATTATGTCGCACACCTTGATGCTCATTACACCCCACACTGTGATTGCAATTACCCAATGTTCCCCACACCGTAGTGCCCATTACACATTACGCCCTATACCATGATGCCCATTACACCGCTCAATGTGATGCCCATTAAACATATGCCTCCCCATTGCCAGATATGCCTCCACAGTGCCAAAAACACATATGCCCCCACAGTGTCAGATATGCTCCCACAGTGCCAGATAATGCACCCACAGTGCCAGATACACATATGCCCCACAGTGCCAGATACACATATGCCCCCACAGTGCCAGATATGCCCCCATAGTGCCAGAAACACATATGTCCCCACAGTGCCAGATATGCTCACACATTGCCAGATAATGCACCCACAGTGCCAGATACACATATGCCCCATAGTGCCAGATACACATATGCCCCCACAGTGCCAGATATGCCCCCATAGTGCCAGAAACACATATGTCCCCACAGTGCCAGAATTTCCTATCAGCAGAGTTCAACTCACCATTGTTGCTGTATCCATCTGCTGCTGCTGCTGTTGGGGCGGCAAGAGAGTGCAGTACACGCCCCTCCTGCCTTCACCCCAATCCGGTGTCCCCCTGGCCTGCTGTCCTATGTCTCCTCTGCCGCCGGAGCCACCACTGCTTCAGAGGGGAGGGGAGCGCTCAGCGCCGGGCGCATATCTCCTTCCCCCTCACTGTGTCTATGAGTCTGTCCCTGTCAGCCAATCATATCTCACGGGCTGACTATTGATTGGCTGCCAGCCCGCAAGCTCTGATTGGCCCACGGTCCCGCAGCCAATCAGGAGCCGTCCCGAAAGCTCTGATTGGTTAACGGCACAGACTCATTGACACAGTGAAGGGGGAGGATACATGTGCCCTACGCTGAGCGCTCTCCTCCCCTCCCCTCTGAAGTGGCGGCGGAGGAGAAGGATAGTGAGGGGAGGGAGAGACGCGCAATGTGCTCTCTCCCCTCTGAATGGAACCGGCGGTGGGTGCGGCAGCTCGGCTGATTTTGGTGTCACCCATCTGACTGGTGGCACCCGCCTAGTGATGCCACTGGGTTGTGGCAGGGTCCAGATCACAGGAAGTGGGATGCAATTAAAGCAATGTCCCTTATGTACATTAGGGCAAAGCTGGTCCATGAAGATAGGTGGCTTACATTGTCAGGCTTGGTAGTTTGGCACTCATCTGATGGAACTGTGGAGATTCCAGCCCTGATGGTGGATATTTTATCTGAGAAGAATTTGGCAAACTCATTAAATCTTGCCTGGGAGAGTACGTCATCAGGCTGCAGGCATGCTGGCTTGCAAAGCATTTCCACTGTGCGGAAAAGTTTATCAGGCCTATGGTTTGCTGCAATGATCTCAGTTAACCCCTTACCGACGCAGCCTGTTTTTGCCTTCCTGACAGAGCCCTTTTTTTCAAATCTGACATGTATCACTTAAGTGGGGATAACTTTTTTTGCTTTTACTTATCCCAGTGATTTTGAGACTGTTTTCTCGTGACACATTGTACTTCAAGTTAGTGGTAAATTTTGGTCGATACAGTCTGTGTTTTTTTGTGAAAAATACCAAAATGTCGTAAAAAAATTGAAAATTTAGCAATTTGCAAAATGTTAAATTTTCTGCTTGTGAGACAAATAATCATACCACTCAAAATAGTTAATAACTAACATAGACCATATGTATACTTTATGTTTCCATCATTATTTCAACCTCCTTTTAATTTTTTTGGACACTAGGAGGCTTAAAATATGAATAGCAAATTCTCAAATTTTCAAGAAAATTGATTTTTTTTTAGGGACCAGTTCAGTTCTGATGTGACTTTAAGGGACTTGTATGTGAGACACCCCCATAAATGATGCCATTTCAAAAACTGCACCCCTCACAGTATTCAAAACAGCATTTTGGAAGTTTGTTAACCCTTTAGGTGTTTCACAGGAATTAAAACAAAGTGTAGGTGAAATTTCAAAATTTCATTTTTTTTGCAGATTTTCAATTTTAATACATTTTTCTAAGGAACACAGTAGATTTTACTAGAGAAATGTGACTAAAAATTGATTCCCCCAATTCTTTTGTTTTCATAAATATCCTATATGTGGCCCTAGTGTGCACGTTGACCAAACCACAGGCTTCATAATAGAAGGAGCACCTACTTGATTTTGGAGCCTCCTTTTTATGAGATTATTTTTTAGGCACCATGTAGGTTTCTAGGCACCATAAGATGCTAAAAGTTAGGAACCTCCCCCACAAGTGACCCCATTTTGCAAACTACACCCCTCAGGGAATTCATCTAGGGGTATAGTGTACATTTCAAACCCCCAGGGGTTTCACCAATTTTGGTACAACTGGGCTGTGAAAATGAAAAATTACATTTTTTACACAAAAATGCAGTTCTGGCTCAAAATTTTTCATTTTCACAAGCAATGAAGGAGACAAAGCACCCCAAAATCTGTGCCCCAATTTCTCCCGAGTACGGCAATGCCTCATATGTGACCAAAAAATACCATTTGGGTGCATGGCAGGACTCAGAAGGGAAGGAGTGATATTTGGATTTTGCAGCACAGATTCTGGTGGAATGAATGGTGGGTGCTATGTCGCATTAGCAAGACCCCCGAAGCACCAATACAGTGGAACCCCCACAAGTGACCCCATTTTGCAAACTACACCCCTCAGGGAATTCATCTAGGGGTATAGTGTACATTTCAAACCCCCAGGGGTTTCACCAATTTTGGTACAACTGGGCTGTGAAAATGAAACATTACATTTTTTAACACAAAAATGCAGTTCTGGCTCAAAATTTTTCATTTTCACAAGGAATGAAGGAGACAAAGCACCCCAAAATCTGTGCCCCAATTTCTCCCGAGTACGGCAATGCCTCATATGTGACCAAAAAATACCATTTGGGTGCATGGCAGGACTCAGAAGGGAAGGAGTGATATTTGGATTTTGCAGCACACATTCTGGTGGAATGAATGGTGGGTGCTATGTCGCATTAGCAAGACCCCCGAAGCACCAATACAGTGGAACCCCCCCACAAGTGACCCCATTTTGCAAACTACACCCCTCAGGGAATTCATCTAGGGGTATAGTGTACATTTCAAACCCCCAGGGGTTTCACCAATTTTGGTACAACTGGGCTGTGAAAATGAAAAATTACATTTTTTTACACAAAAATGCAGTTCTGGCTCAAAATTTTTCATTTTCACAAGGAATGAAGGAGACAAAGCACCCCAAAATCTGTGCCCCAATTTCTCCCGAGTACGGCAATGCCTCATATGTGACCAAAAAATGGCAGGACTCAGAAGGGAAGGAGTGATATTTGGATTTTGCAGCACAGATTCTGGTGGAATGAATGGTGGGTGCTATGTCGCATTAGCAAGACCCCCGAAGCACCAATACAGTGGAACCCCCCCACAAGTGACCCCATTTTGCAAACTACACCCCTCAGGGAATTCATCTAGGGGTATAGTGTACATTTCAAACCCCAGGGGTTTCACCAATTTTGGTACAATTGGGCTGTGAAAATGAAAAAATACATTTTTTACACAAAAATGCAGTTCTGGCTCAAAATTTTTCATTTTCACAAGGAATGAAGGAGACAAAGTACCCCAAAATCTGTGCCCCAATTTCTCCCGAGTACGGCAATGCCTCATATGTGACCAAAAAATACCATTTGGGTGCATGGCAGGACTCAGAAGGGAAGGAGTGATATTTGGATTTTGCAGCACACATTCTGGTGGAATGAATGGTGGGTGCTATGTCGCATTAGCAAGACCCCCGAAGCACGGTGAAATGATGAACCTAATAATCCATAGATGTGTGGTATATTTTAAAGCACTCCTTCATACATAGGCCGGGTTTGTCGGGGCAAGTTTCACAGTGGAAAATAGTTTGCTTTCGTATTCCCTTTTTATAGCAAACTTTGCACCTTTTTTGTGTCCTGCCCTTTTTTCCAGTGGAGGGGATTTCGTTAGGAAAATGCTGCCCTGATACAATACGGGGGCCAGTACTAGAAGTACTGGGGCCCTCTGCCTGCTGGTTCCCAAATATTAGGCCCTTTATGACTTCCTCTTGAAAGTGCATAAATGTCCCCGTCTGGCTGGTGGAACGGGATAGTACGTAAGCGTTATACAGTGCCATCTGAATGATATACACGGCCAGCTTCTTATACCATATTTTTGTTTTCCGCAGGGCACTGTACGGCTTCAGTACCTGATCTGAAAGATCCACTCCGCCCATGTACTTATTGTAATCTAGGATACAAATAGGTTTTGAGGTGTGGGTACTGGTACCTCGTACAGGGACGGAGGTGGTACTGTCTCCGTGAATTGTTGTCAGTATAAGGACATCCCTCTTGTCCTTATATTTGACCAACAACATATTTTCGGTGCATATTCCCCTGCTTTCACCCTTTCTCAGTAATTGGGCAACGTGCGTTTTTGGGAGGCCTCTTTGGTTCTTGCGCACAGTACCGCAAGCTGCTGTACCTCTTGAACCAAGGGCCTTAAACAGGGGGATGCTGGTGTAAAAGTTATCCACATAGAGGTGATAACCCTTATCCAGGAAGGGGTGCACTAAATCCCAGACAATCTTTCCACTAACACCTACGAGGGAGGGGGGGCATTCTGGCGGTTCAATTCTTGTGTCCTTCCCTTCATATACCCTAAACCTGTGGGTGTACCCTGAGGTACTTTCGCACAGCTTATACATTTTTATGCCATACCTTGCCCTCTTATTGGGAAGGTACTGGCGGAATTTAACCCTTCCTTTAAAATGTATAAGTGACTCGTCTACACAAATGAATTTTTGGGGGATGTACATCTCAGCCAATTTGGCGCTGAAATGATCAATGACCGGCCTGACTTTGAATAGCCGGTCAAAGGTGGGATCATCTCTGGGTGGGCACTGTGCATTATCGTTGTAATGCAAAAATTTAAGGATCGTCTCAAAACGAGTCCGGGTCATGGCCATATACGATGAAGTGGGGTGCTGTACAGAACATCTGTACTCCAATATTGCCTAATTTCTGGCTTTTTAACTATGCCCATATGTAACACCAGACCCCAAAACGTCATCATCTCTACTGCATCTACAGGGGTCCACCTAGCAAATAATGACGTGGGGTTTTGGGCAATAAACTGCTGGGCATATAAATTACTTTGGTCCACCATTAAATTTATAAAATCATCAGAGTTTTTCTCTTTTGAAAAAGTCAATTTCTTTGAGGCCTGTACTATCAAATTGGATTCCTGGGTTGGCCAAAAACTCAGGAACCTGGGGCTCAAAATTGTCTGGTGGTGGGGTCCATACGAGATCAATCATTGGGGGGGGGGGTCTCAGCTGCTCTACGGGGGCGTCTTTGAGGGGGTCCCTCATCACTAGAGGAGGAAGAGGAGCTTAAGACAAATGCCAATTCATCGCTTACTTCACTGGCTGTGTCAGTGTCAGAGGCAAGAAGGGCATATGCCTCCTCCGCTGAAAACAGTCTTTGCGATGATTGGGACATTTTTATTATTTTTAAGTGTAGTGTTTCAACACGTGTATAGTGTAGGGGGGGGTACAAACTTTATTTCAACACGGGGGGTATGTAGTGTGTATGTAGTGCTTTAACACGTGTAAGTTAAAAGAAAAAAAAAAATCTCCTGCGCCAAAAATTGAGCACAGATGTTGGTCAGTAACGTCCGTCACTGATCAGCGCTCAGCGGGCACAGGACACCCACAAAAGCACCGTGGGTGTAAAAACAATAAAAAAAAAAAAACCCACAGCACTCTCCAAAAAAAAAAAATTAAAAATAACTGCTGATGAGTCAAAGGCAACAGAAATTTGATCAAAAAAAAATAAATTAGATCAACCCTGTGCCAAAAATGCTGATCAGTGATGTACGTCACTGATCAGCGCTCAGCGGCCACAGGACACCCACAAAAGCACCGTGGGTGTAAAAACAATTTAAAAAAAAAAAACCCACAGCACTCTCCAAAAAAAAAAAAATTTAAAATAACTGCTGATGAGTCAAAGGCAACAGAAATTTGATCAAAAAAAAAAAAAATAGATCAACCCTGTGCCAAAAATGCTGATCAGTGATGTACGTCACTGATCAGCGCTCAGCGGCCACAGGACACCCACAAAAGCACCGTGGGTGTAAAAACAATTTAAAAAAAAACCCCACAGCACTCTCCCAAAAAAAAAACCTGCTGATCAGTGATGCAACACTGATTAGCAGTGAGGGGCAGCAGGCACACAACTGTGGGTGCAACCTGACAGGGTATATATATAAAAAAAAAACCCTGCACCCCAAAAAAGGTGCTGATCAGTTAGTTTATACTGATCAGCACAAAAGGGGGGCAGCAGGGGGCAGCAGATACAAAATTATATCACACAATATCTATATCTCTGACACAATGACGCTGCAGCAGCAGCACAAGCAGACAGGAAGCAAGAGCAACCAGGAAGCAACCAGTAGCTGGCAGCACGGATGCCACCAACGCTGATCAGGTCAGTATAGGGCACAGATGGGCACGGAGACCGCTCTGCGCGCTGTTCCTGACCGGAATGGCGGCTGCAGGGCTGTCTGCGTTATCTTATTTGAGGTGTAATGGCTGTGATTGGTCCGTCGGTCCGACGGACCAAACACAGCCTTTGGGGGCAGGTGGGGTGAGGTGGGGTGACCACCAGTGACACCCTTACACCCCGTGGTGATTGGTGCTGTACTTAACAGCACCAATCACCACCGATCCCTGTGTCACCGGCGAACGTTATTCGCCGGTACACAGAAAACGCTGTAATTGGCTGTTCACATTGAACAGCCAATCACAGCGATCGCCGATGGGCGGGGGCATCGCTGCCCCCCCTGGGCAATGAGGGAAGATGTCTGCTGTCAGGGACAGCAGACATCGTCCCTCTGTCACCGCGTCTATAGACGCGGTGACAGTTAAATGGCATGACGTACATTTATGCCATGTGTCGGGAAGTACATCCCGACCATGACGTAAATGTACGTCAAATGTCGGGAAGGGGTTAACAGGAACTGTGACTTCTTATGGGTTATTGTTGATTGATATTCCTCAATATGCTTCGTTAGTTTTGTCTTGTCCTCAAAAAGGTTTGTCTTCCTCCATTGTCTTTCAATTCTACGCCCCCTTTTCTTGAGCTCATTCAGACTGCTGTTAAACCAGGGAGCTTGACGATATAGTTTGAGACGTTGTAGTATAAGCACTGAGGCTATAATACCAATTGCAGCCATCATATCCCTATATAAATACACAGGAGACTTGGCACTCTGGATGCTGGTTGAAGGAGAGCAGCGACCGGAGTGCCTTGCTGCTAATGGTATTAATATAACTCCAGTCCCATAAAGAACAATTCAGACGGCACTCCACAGTTTTAGTAATAAGAGTATTCAATAAAGTATGCTTACATAACAGATGCTCTTCGGCCATGAAACGTTGATAACTATTGGAGCATCTGTTATGTAAGCATACTTAATTGAAATACACTTATTACTAAAACCATGGAGTGCTGTCTGAATTGTTCATTATGGGACTGGAATTATATATATATATATATATATATATATATATATATATATATATATATATATGTACTGGTTGGGGTTGTTTGTGATTTGAAAGCACAGAACCCCTTCAAATCAGCTGAGATGTAAATAATTTACATCAAAGAAGTCTGTTTATGGGAACGGCGGCTATAGTGTCTCTGCTCTATAAATCTGTCCTGCTAATGTCGGTCAGGCTCCTTAAGAGCCAGAATATAAATATTCTCTTCATTTAAATATACGTTTTCCATCATTTATGAAATTAAACCTCAGAAGTCGCTGACAGATATAAGAAGCAGAGAAGATAGACGCTTGTTTGCAACTGTAAATCTTATTAATGTACTTTCATCTCTCACATCCTACATCTCCTCTCACTTCATGTCATTTACTTACTATAGTCATACTTGCCGACATTAAGGGGGAAATTTACTAAAGGAAATTTGTAAAAAAAATAGGTGTATTTGTATCCAAAAATACACTTATTTTTGACATTTACTATCCCGAAAATACGACAATTCGTATTCGTATTGATAGCAGATCAATACGAATACGAATTGCCGTATTTTCGGGATAGTAAATGTCAAAAATAAGTGTATTTCTGGATACAAATACACCTATTTTTTTTTTTACAAATTTCCTTTAGTAAATTTCCCCCTTAATGTCTCCTCTCTGGAAGAAGCCTGGAGAGGAGTCTTTCAGCTGCCATTAGTGTTACGATCCAGGGAGCATCTCTGGTACCCGAGTGCCAACTCAGTATGGGTAATGGGGCTATCCTCTAGGCAGACTCTATTGGCTCCCTGTGGCAGGTGGCCGTGGACTGCGGGATGCTAGGCTTCGCCTGTAACCGCCACGGCTGAAAGGGCGAGTTAGGCCCGCCCAAGCTCTGGTGCAGCCAGGTGTTAGGTGGTGACAAGCCCACAGCGACCGCCAAGGATAAGTCCAAGAATATAATCTAACTAAACTCAGGAACCGCAACTATAAAAGGATAACGCTGACATACAAATCCTGGCGGAATACTAGTACGGGTAAATAAACACAGAAAACCAGTAAAGTAAATATAGCGACTCCGTCACAACCAAAACCAGAACCAAGCGACCTCGTCGCAATCCAAGAAGGTGTTCCCTTCACAACTTCTAAGGGGTTTAAACCCCAAACAAACCAAACAGGAGGTATAATGCCCGACCTTCGCTAGGGCAACTGACATGCAGATATTAACCACCAAACTGCGGCTGAGAGCCTACTCATTACACCGGACAATAAGATGGAGGATAGTTGTCTCAGATGTAGCAAGTCCGCAGGCTCACGCAGGAAAGGTGGTAGTAGAAGCACGTCCCAGGAACTATCCTGCATAGGGCACAGGATGACTATCACCGGCACTTGGGCCCATGCTCAGATCCTTTAAATGAGGATCCCCAACCAATGGGAGTGACGCTAGAGACCAGCCTCCAAAAACCCTAATGGCAGCAGTGTGGTCACCGGACCTGCACCAGTCCGTGCACCCACGGGATCCCGGGATCTAACAATTAGGGGGTGGGAATGGACCCTACATCATCAAGCCCCTCCTATTGCTTTAAAATAAAACTGATATTTGCGGGTGTACATGGAAGGGGGCGGGGATAAAATGACGCAATTTGATGCAAATTGTCCTTTGCTGTTTTAGTGCATCACAGCAGAAGGTTTTTCACTCAAGAGAGACCTTGTTAATATTGCCCAAGCCCAGTAGTGCTCTCGTCTCCTGCATGCAGCCGCCATTCCCCATTGAATTAAGTCCACCGGGTGACAATTAGAGGCTGGGCAAGTGCAAGAGTGGAAAGAAATAGAGTCTACATAATAATACAATCTGGGCCTTATTCTGGTTCACTCACTCAGACACCCTAATCCCGCCTTGGGAATGATTAGCCCACACCACCCTTTCGCACACTGAATTTGTTTGCAAGGCTAGCGAATGGATGTTTTACATGAACATCTATTCGCATGCCAGTGGGACCCTCCCCCATCTTTCGATGGTCTCTGACCATCGAATGATGGTGAAGGCGCACACATATGTAAGGGTGGCCCAGACCACTCGTACATATGAGTAAAGAAATGCAGGGAATTGGGCGGCAGCTGACATCCGGCTATGTCAGCTGTCCGCCCCCTGCATGTGCGTCATGACCGCATTAGCATATGTACGCCCAGCATTTCCATGGAAACACCCATAAAACGCAGGGCATACTCATAGGGTAATGACCCAGTCCAGCACCCCACGCCCCTCTCCAACCCTCAAGCTTTTATTTTTATTTTTATTATTTATTTTTTATTTATTTATTTTTATTCTTATTTTTACTTTTATTTTCATATTGTCCATCATGACCAATATTAATACTGAGTATTGCTAATAAGTGGTTTCACTGTTATTATGTATTCTATGTTACTTTGGTATTACTTGTTACCGAACATTTGTTTAGATAGTAACTTCTATGACTTTGTATAAAACGTATGTAGATATACCTTTAAATAGTCTAGATACCTGCTTAGTATCTTTCTCTCCCAAAGATAAAAGCTCAGGGCCGGTGCTAGGCACCGGAGCGCCCCAGGCAAGTCGTGAGTGGGGGCGCCCCGGTGCCGGGGGTGGGGGCGGGTGGTACCTATTGCTAGTCTGGGGAGCGGGCAGGGGGGTCCATGCTGGAATCTGACAGGAGCCTGCAGTGGTGTCCTTGCCGCGCGAGTACCTGCGGCGCTGTGTATAAAGCTGGAGGCGGGGGGTCCCTGCAGTGAATAAAAAAAAACTAGCGCTATGCGGCGGCGCGGGAAGCGCTTCTGTTTTGAAAACACTGGCTGCACGCTGATTGGCTGAATCTCAGCCAATCAGCGTGCGGCCAGTGTTTTCAAACCCGGCAGCGCTTCCTGTGCCGCCGCATAGCCCGGCGGATAGCGCTAGTTATTTCTTATTCACTGCAGGGACCCCCCACCGCCGCCAGCTTTATACACTGCAGGTACCCACGCGGCAAGGACACCACTGCCCACTCCCCAGACGGCGCAGTAGGTACCCCCTTTGCACGGGGGGAGGGGCGAACTGCCGCCCTCCAGTGGCCGGCGCCCTAGGCAAATGCCTAGACCTGCCTAGTGGTGGCGCCGACCCTGTAAAAGCTGCCGTATCGCAATAACACTGAGCAGTTTTAATCCTTAGATTAAGGTTAATTGCTACATTTATATTCCGTTGCTAAATGGATATAGACACAGAATCTCTGTGTCTACTTTTCTTATGTCGACAAATGTAGGTCCCTTTTAAGATCAAAACTTCTGAAATAGAAGTCTCCCCACTAGAATGAAGCCGATATGGGTCTGACACGGACAGAGTGTTAGAACAAACCCATACACTTATATCTGATAAAGATCAAATGCATTAAATGTATTATATGGTGTATATGACGTATATCCATAGCCTGTGGTGATTTTAAATAAATAAATCATATTTATATGCATATGAGTATAAAATAAAATATTGCATTGAATACTAGTCTGTCAATGCAATACTATGGGCGTATTCCTATATCCTATGGTGATTATAAATAAATAAATTGTATTCATGTGCATAGATGTATGAGTATTCAAATAAAATACTACACTCAATATCAGTCTGTCAGTGTAGCATTATGTGTGCACTTTTATAGATACATATATTTTTAAGAATTTGTGTGATTATATTGTACTGTGATTTCGGCATGCCATTGCCGCTCGCTTTATTAAATGAAAGATAGAATCTTAGAGCCAATAAAACAACAAGGACCATGGTAATGAGACATACACCTGTATACCATTAGCTAACAGGTATAAGACCATCCCCCAGCATGGAACTCCTCATTCCTGAATTGAAAAAGCCGCCTGAGCGCGGCAAAACACGTTTTCGTGAGGAGTAACGGTACTTGTTTCCTATCTGGGCGCCCGCTAAGTTAATTGCGCACCATGCTATTCTCCGTATAAAAATCGGATCGCATCGCATCGGATACCACAAATACACATACACGAGCGCAGCGAGCCCCGCGAGGGGACGCGGATACCTTCACAGGTAAACGAGTCCTTTCGCGGGCTTCCCAGGTGTCCGCGTCGCCATGGACACCTGGGAAGCCCGCGAGGGGACGCGTATAACTGTGAAGGTATCCGCGTCCGCTCGCCACGCTTCGGGCTCGGTGGCTCGCTGCGCTCGCCACACTATTCTATTCTCACTCCACGCCCTAGTGGATAGTAGGGCATGAAAAGGTCGGAGGACGCATACCGCCGCCCCTCGCGGGCTCGCTGCGCTCGCCACGCTTCGGGTTCACGTTGATGGCGGGGTGGCGTCAACTACTTTTGGGGGGACATTTCAATGTTCAGGGGTGTTTTTGGCCCATTTACTATTGTTCCTATGATAATTTGGCTAAATTGAGCCATTTCACATTGTTTCCTATGGGAAATCGAATCGCATCGCATCGTATACCATCGTACATCATCGAGTACCGAATCCGATGCGATGCGATCCGATTTCATTACGGTGCCGTACGTAGAAAACCTGGGCGCCCAGATAGGAAACAAGTACCGGAGTAACATTTGGACACTGCAGCCAAATACCCGAGGGACACAGTAGTGTCACCCGACCGGCAATAATCACCGGTCCCCGGTCACGTCTTTCCGCAAGGATCTGATCCCTGAGACAGGCACCTCCAGCTACTACGGCGCACCCCACTACAGCTTGCCGCACGCACAGAGGACGGTGCGGTAACGCCGACACGTAAGAGCTGAGTGCAAGCCCACCACAGTTGGAAGGTGCAATACAAGGGAGACAGTGTACTCGCATCCACGAGTGGCGGGTCGGCTGAAGTCACAACTGCCCAGCATTGGACACCGCAGAGTACTGACGTGTCTATCCTGCAGGAAACACTGCCATTCAATCTGCAGCTCAGACGCCACCAATTATTGTCGGGCATCTAACAGAGAGTGGCAAGTAAGTGATCTGCTTGCCCAGGCTTGGAATTTGCTCAATACTGCAAACCTTTCTCTATTACTACTTTGGAAAGATTTTTATCACCGGTGGGACTATAAAAATTGGCAATCACACCATCCAATCGGGACTTGGTAAATATCTGCTGCAGATCTTTTATTTTAAATAATATTTGGCTACATCTGTCACTCAAAGTGTGTCTGAAGCTGTAACGCTGGGTGGAGCCTCTGACTCACATGACTGACTCACATGACTGACTCCCATGACAGAGAACCAGCCCACCCTCTGCCTCTCTAGTCTCCATGTTACACAGCAAAGACACAGCTACTCACCAGACACACCAGGTGAGCGCCCCACACCTCCATACCTCCCAACATGACCCTCTCCAGGAGGGACAGAATGCTCTGTTTGTGGACTTCCATCTTAATTTATGATTGTCATCACCTGTTTTAAACAGGGTAATTGATAAGAAAGGTGTTTAAGCATAGGTGATGGTAATCCATAAATTAAGAAGAAAGTCCAGAAACAGAGCAATGTATCCCTCCTGGAGAGGGTCATGTTGGGAGGTATGCACCTCCCCCCCCCCATTCACGGCAACCCCACGATTAAATGGCACATGTAAAACACTGACATGGCTATGGTCGACAATGAAAAAGGTTGAAGATTTATTTTTCACTTTTTCAATGTTTTCATATTCATTCTCATGTGTCGACATGTACACCAATGAAGTGCCACACTTATGTCAACATTTGCATGTGTTGACCTTTCTATGTTGATTTTTTCTTGTAGCGATTCGCGGCACCCCCCGGCGACCCCCCTCCCGCGATTCGCAGCACACACCCCGCAATTCGCGGCGACTCCTGCGATTTGCGGCCCCACCCCGTGACACCCCGCGACCCCCCCTCCCACGATTTGCGCCAACCCCCCGGGCCCCCCCTCCCGCGGTTCGCGGTACCCCCCACCCCCCGCGACCCCCCCTACCGCGATTCCCCCCCGACCCCGCTCCTGTCATTGCGGCAACCCCCCCCGCCCCCGCGACTCACCCTCCCACGATTCACTGCAACCCCCCGCGTCCCCCCCTCCCACGATTCGCGGCACCCACACCCCCCCGCGACCCCCCCTCCCGCAATTCACGGCATCCACCCACGACCCCTCCTCCCGTGATTCGCGGACACCCCTCACCTCCTCCCTCCCCCCCACCCCCGCTCACGATTCACGGCAACCCCAGGATTAAATGGCACATGCAAAACACTGACACGGCTATGGTCGACAATGAAAAAGGTTGACATGAGTTTTTGAAGATTTATTTTTCTTTTTTGAATGTTTTCATATTCATTCTCATGTGTTGACATGGACACCAATGAAGTGCCACACTTATGTCAACATTTACATGTGTTGACCTTTCTGTGTTGATTTTTTCTTGTAGCAATTTTTTTCCAGTGACAACTATGTGCACGTCAACATACACATCATCAACCAATTCTTTGTATAATATATAACACCTGTTCTGTTTTACTGTAGGTGTTTTAAGTCAGATCTTTTACTGCTACTATTACTGTTTATGTAAATGCATTCTGAATGACAGCAACATCCTACCATCCTTCTACAAGAATATATAACCAACTAGGTGATTCATCGCGCCCCGTGCCCCCCTCTCCCGCAATTCACAGACCCCCCGCGCACCCCCCTCCCACGATTCACGCCCCCTCCCACGATTCACGTCACCCCCCGCACACCCCCCCTCCTGCAATTCGCAACCCCCCCTCCCGCAATTCACGCCCCCTCCCACGCTTTGCAGACCCCTCCAATTCGATTCACGGACACCTGCGCCCCCTCCCTCCCTTGATTCACGGCACCCCTCGCGCCCCTCCCACAATTCACGGCACCCCTAAGCCCCTCTTTAGTCCCCCGTATACTCACACACCCCTATCACTACCCAGCTTCCTGCTCTCCTGAACCGTAACTTCCATCACTGGGGAGTCGCTGACGCTGTTTTGCCCACATGCCCCTATCATGCCTCATAGCCCAGCCTCCTGCTCTCATGGACACTAACTCCTACCCAGTAGGAGGAGACACTGACTCAGGGCCACCATCCTGTACTCCTGTACTGCCACACTGGACCCTCACCCACTGGCAGAAGCTGCACAGTATCTCCCACCCTCCTCTTTAGTCCCCCTTATCCCTTATGCCCACACACCCCTATCACTACCCAGCCTCCTGTTTTCCTGTGTTGTGACCTCCGCCAGTGGGGAGCCGCTGACTCAAAAACACCCTACTATACTATTGCACACACACACACCTAAACAACCTGCACACACAGCCGCCCCCCCCACACCCACAAATGTCACTGTACCATCCACACTATCAATGTACATCTTACTCTGTAACCGCTTTTTAATTAAACAAAACAATACACACCCCCTTCCACATCATATGCTCTCTATTTAACACATTTCACCTATAACTCAAGTTGCAATACAGGCATCTTTCATACAATTCTAACCATCTTTCTCATATACAAATGTTCACACATTAAGGGGGCGCAGCCCCTTACGACGGTGTGAAGAGTGCCCGTAGGGCGCGATGAATCACCTAGTTTTAAATATTTTTGCAATTGCATTGAAGTAATTTTTTAGATTACATCCATATATATTTTTTTTATTTTTTTGCATGCATGCAAAGTTATTTGTTATGTGTTTTTTGTGAATTGTGTGATATATGTATGTGTATTGTTGATTAAACCATTTTTAGTGTACAGAAGGCGCCCACTGGCTCTTTCTTTTTCGGAGCGTGCACTAGCCCACTAGACTTCTCGCCGAGTTTGCATGTGCATATGCAAAACATCGGTCCCTATGCGAATTTGCGTCTGAGTGAATGAACCAGAAAATGGCCCTCTAACCGATGGTACAACAGGCACAGTAAGTCTGAATGCAACAATGCACAGGTTCGAATAAGCAACTAGACGAATCGTAGCCTCAGGTGCAACAATGCACAAGATGGAATATAATCTCTTATATATTTAGCCAGATCCGTCACTCAAAGCAGTGTAGGGAACGGTGGGCGGGGTTCCACGGGTGATTGACAGGCCCGTCCACCGTTATCCACACTGCAAACCAAGGGCTCTAAGATTCTACACGCCAGCTCTGTCCTACACACCACTACCGCCCATACACCTCCAAACCCCGCCCCACAGCTACACACCGCACCCCCCACACCATCCACAAGCTCTCTCTACACAGGCCAGGCTCTACGGCAGCCTGAGCCAAACACCGGCAGGCAGATGATGCCTGCACAAATCAAGGGTCCAGACGCGATCCGCCCCCTCCTCGCCCAACAATTGCAATGCCCGCACACCTAAGCCCGCCCCCCGCCTACACACCACGCCCGCCCCCCACAGCCTCGATCTCCGGCCAGCCCAGGCTCTATGCCCCGTGCAAGGGATGTCCCCACACCCGCACGGATCAGCTGGCAGCCTCACCAGCCCACGCTGAAGCAAACCCAGCAAGCTGCTGCCTGCCGCCCCCACCTGACACAGTGACAGACCCAGGGGCGGGCTGGGCCAGGGGGCCATGTGCCCCCTGGCCCGCTTACCCAGCCACCTGCTATGGGCCACGCGGCGCACCTCCTCCAGCTCTCCTGCGCTGGCCGCGTCTTCCAGAACACGGCCGCGGCCACAGGAAAATGGCCGCCGGACCCCTGCACTGAGGACATGTCCTCAGTGCAGGAGGCCGGCGGCCATTTTCCTGTAGCCGCGGCCGTGTTCTGGATTCTGGAAGCAGCGGCCAGCGCAGGAGAGCTGGAGGAGGTGCGCGGCCTGCACCGGACTGGGGCTGCAGGGTGTGGGCAGGAGGGGCATGTACTGCGCTCTCCCCCGCCCCCCCCTCCCCCAGCAGCAGCAGATGGAGTTGAGACAGCAACAATGGTGAGTTGCAAATTCTGGCACTGGGGTATATGTGTTTCTGGCACTGTGGGGGCATGTGTGTATTTGGCACTGTGGGGGAATATCTGGCATTGTGGGGGCATATGTGTATCTGGCACTGTGGGGGCATATATGGCACTGTGGGGGCATATGTGTCTCTGGCACTGTGGGAGAATATCTGGCACTGTGGGGGCATATGTGTATCTGGCACTGTGGGGGGCATATCTGGCACTGTGGGGGCATATGTGTCTCTGGCACTGTGGGGGCATATGTGTCTCCGGCACTGTGGGGGCATATCTGGCACTGTGGGGGCATATGTGTCTCTGCCACTGTGGGGGCATATGTGTCTCTGCCACTGTGGGGGCATATGTGTCTCTGCCACTGTGGGGGCATATCTGGCACTGTGGTGGCATGACATCACCAACCCTGCACGCCAGCCAACCTAACCCCCCCCACGCAATAACGCACACATTAACGCACCAATAATGCAAACACGGTACCGGTCCCTCTGCCCCGGCTCCTGCGCTCAGGGCAGGGCACGTCATCACAGCAACTCTCGTGGGAATACGCTCCGCACAGACTGTGCCGTGCGCCCGCTGCCTCCTGCTGCCAACCCGACGCTCAGCCCTGCAAGCCGACTTTTCACTGCGCCCGCTGCCTCACACTCCCTCCTGCCAGCACCGCTTGCCTGCGCCCGCTGCCTGACACCCCCCCTAGCCTGCAGACGCCGTCTGCCACACCTTCTGGCTGCACTACTACTGTGGCTGATGCCTGCCACCACCGGATGCCTGCACCCGCTCCCTGGCACCCCCTCCTGCTGCCCCAAACTACTGTGGCCGATGCATGCCACTACCGGCTGCCTGAGACAGCTGCCTGACACCCCCTACTGCCTCACAACTACTGTGGCCAACCTCCTCTCTAAGCTGCATGTCTGCCACACCAGCCCAGCACTATACCACCAACGGATAAAAGGTACTTTTCACACTCCATTGTAACACCCCTTCATGCTCACACAATACACACACACACACACACACACACTTATACCACCCCAATGCGCTTTACACCAACCTACACTTACAGCACAGCAATAACATCCATAACACTACATACCCCCTTATCAGTGCCCACAGGAACTGTGGTGCTCTTTATTTGTACTGTATTTTTGTTATTTATTCAATGTTATGCCAAGTTTTGTCTCCCTGTATTGTTCCTTTGTACGGCGCTGCGAAACACTTGTGGCGCCTTATAAATAAAATTATAATAATAATACCCCCACCCCACAACACCACACCGCCAATGCCCCCATTAACGCACACAATTGCTTTGTTAAAGCAAGACTTTTAGCACCAATGAAAAACCTGATGGACCCAGGGACCGGGCTCCTAAAGGAGCCTCTCCTTGCGATGCACGGTTTTCATTTTAATGGGGCGTAGCCCCCTACGACGGTGTGAAGAGCGCCCATAGGGCGCGATGAATCACCTAGTACCTAAATAAATGTCACAATATGTAAATGTAAGAAATCTCCAGGACTTAGCTAGAGCTGGGAGTCAGTAACCCTGGAGAGTACTCTCACACAGGAGCACAGACCGGTAACAAGAGAAACCCCACAGAAGCACAGGACACCAACACTGGGACAGCAACCGGGCAGGCAGAGGCAGAAGAAACCTATAACCGAGGGTCTGGTGGGATTTTACCAGCAGGCAATCAACTAAACTATAGAATGGGTGAGTGCTAGAAAATTGGGAAAGTTGAGCGGTATATAACTGCAATACAAACACCTGCACAAACATAATTTAGAACAGGGTATAGAGGAAGTAGTACATGTGCGCTACACAGAGCATTCACCCCGCTGACACAAAGAGAGTGCTGAGAATTGTTGCACTGATACAGACACACAGTCAGCTGTTTACTCTTAATAGACATAGTTTATCACTGGGAATCTTGTAAGGTTTCCTGAGTCAAACTTCCACAACCGCACTTATCAGTGCCCACAGGAACAAATCATCCCAGGGCCAGACAGAAGATCAAACCTCCCTTGTCCGCAGTCTGACACAATAGGAAGAATTCATTTACCACCATGAAAACACTGCTGACATCTTGCATGTTCCTTGTAGGCTGTTAATCACTTCATCACTAGTGTATGCGATTATGGTAACAAGCATAACAATGATAGGGTTCAAATGTGTCACTTTCCCACCAATCCACAGCAGGGATTGGAGAGGTAAAATGGATAAAAAACCAAGCACTAAAATATAGATATAAAATAAAAAATATTGCAATACCAATGTTTACAGCTTTTTTTGTGAAGTTGTGCAGAGGTTGGAGTTTGCATGCTCCAAATTAAAAAGTTTTGTTGCCATAGTGCAGTGGAAACTAATTGTCCCTTACTATGTATGCGTGTCTCAGATGGCCTCCACGTCTTCTGCCCGCCACAGCTCCGGCTTCAGTGGCTTGTGTGGCTATTTCCGGACGCGGTAGTACGGACTTTCGTTCTTTGCTTCCTTCTTTCTCCAACTCGTTTCAAGCCTTGAGGCACTTAGTCATGGATATGGTTACTGGCGTTCAAGCTCTATTTATTTAAAAATGCTAAACGTTATTGTTTTCAAGTTAAAAACTGAATGGAAGTGTATTATGTTAAAAAATGTGTTTAAAATGGGCATGTTCATAAAAGTTAGTATGTTTATCAAAAAAACTTTATAAATCAATATCAATATTTAGACCTTGTAGATGCAATGTTCTCATATGATAAATCCACTTTGTTTCGTTTTGTAGTAATGGTTGTGAGGTCTCTAGTGTTTAGTGTTTGGATGCTTATGAATTTTGTCTGATTTTTATTGTGGCATTCCAGAAAATGATTTGATATGCTGTGAGTTTGGAGGCCCGTTTTAATATTATAAAGATGTTCTCTTAATCTAGTTTTTAGTTTTCTTTTTGTTTTCATTAGAGTATTCATTGAGAGACCAAATAACATGTGACTCCAAGGGCCTCATATACCTTTTGGAATGCCCCTGGAATACCTTTTGGAATGCCACTTTTTCCTCCTCCCAATATGCCATGAATAAATTCACATAGCATGGGGCAAAATAAGTTCCCATCGCTGTACCTTTTATTTGCTTGAAAAATTCTCCTTTGTATCAAAAAAAGTTATGTTTTAATATGTAATCTATGCTGTCCATTAGGAAGTTAATTTGATTTTTTTGAGAAGGCCTGTAATTGCTGACAGAAAAAAAACAGGTAGCACTTGTCCTTGTTCGTGATCAATACACGTACAAAAGGATTTAATATCCCTGGTGCATAATTCATAGTTGGTGTCCATTCTATGTTTTTTAGATGTTGTAGAGTTTGCATCAAATCTTTTAAATAACTTTTTTGTTTTCGTACCAGTTCTTGGAGGAAGATATCGATGTATCTCAATAAATTCAAAGTTATTAAATTTATCATGGATACGATTGGTCGTCCGGGGGATTTAGATAGCTGGTAGCTGGTAGAAAGTCAGTTTTTTTTTGGATTTTCTTTGTACAGGTATTCAAATTCTGTGTTGTTAATAATATCTATATCTCTGCCTTCTTCTAGAATTCTCAACAATTTTTGTTGAAATTCCTCCATTGGGTCTTCCTTCAGTGTAATGTAAATTTCTTTGTCATCCTGGAATCTTTCTATTTCTGCTTGATATTGTTCTTTATCCAGGATCCCCAGGCCAAGTTTCAATTCTATCCAGCCCTTAATGTGGGCTGGATAGAATGTTGAGTTGTTTTTCTAAAGTTGTGTGTTTATATTTTTCTACTGTGTTTTGCTCCTTTTTTTAATTTTCTTTAGTAAAATTTGTGTATCTTTGCTTTTGAATGGGGCTGATATGTTGTGTCCCTTTTTCAATACTGAGACTTCATCTTTAGTTTGCTCTTTTTTGCATAAATTAAAGATGCCATCTTTTTTGGGGTCTTCATTAACTGTATTTGTTAGTTTCTTCTTTTTCTTTCCTCCCCTGACCCTCCTGCTTCTGGGGAGTAGTCATTCCGAGATTTTTTTGATGGGAGGTGTCACTGCTATATTTTTGCTAAAGTAACAATTCTGCCAATGGGTGCTTTACAAAATATTTTTACTTCCCGCTACATATCGTGACAATAAGGAATTAATTTGTGGATCTATTTATCAACCTGCTCTTAGTGATAGTGGCGCTGATGACAGCCCCTCACAGGGAAGAGTAAACAGTAAAGTGGTAGCGAAATTCCTGTGCATGTGGGTTCATCAGGCTATGCACATGCAATTATACCAGACAGGAATCCAAAGGTGTCCCCACCAGGTAAAATCCGCCACTGTAGTGAAGCCAGATGCAGTCTGGACGTATAAAACAAATAAAAAAAACTGAATAGAAACCGATCCAACACAATCACTGAACACACGTCTTGAGTCTGTGAGACTGCACTGGCTTCACTGTGACTGGTCATAGTGACTTCCTATTGGAAGTCTGACCTGCCAGTCATCATGGCAGTCCGATTGGGAGGTGTGCCCTCCCTCCGGGATGCCTCTCTATGGGCTGCCGAGCAGCCCCTAAAATCTGGGTATTGTGCATGCTATGAATACCTGATTTTTTATAAAACCAGTGGACAATAAAAGTTTCTATAACCTTACTCACTTGTTACCCCTAGCAACTACCTTGCAATCACTTCATGTACAGCCATGGAGCTGCTTCTTAAGACATCTCCTTTCACAGTGTCTGAGAGGTTGTAAAACACATTTACAATGCAACAAACACACATTTTTATCCCTTTTTAACCTCCTATCCTGCCTCCGTTCCTACTTATCCTATTGTTTTTCGTTCGTCCACCCACCTATTTTTAGCATGTTAACTCTTATGAGTAGGGTCCTCCTGCCTAACGTACTCACCCTACCTCTTTACCTCACCTGTCCTCCTGTCCTGTTCTTCCCTTCCTCTACTTCATCTTCAGTCTCCTCGACAATTTTGACACCTACTTCTGAACTGATGCTGATTTTAGTTCTACCAGCTATACCCCTATTTATACTGTATTTTTCAACACACCCTGTATGTTACCTTGTAATTTGTTTTTTTGTTTGCTATGTACGGCGCTGCGGACACTTTGCGGCGCCTTATAAATAAACGTACTACTACTACTACTACATATAAAGATATCAATTACCGTCACAGACACAGAGATGTGATCGCATGCGCTCCCCCAGGATCCCGGGATTGTGCTCTAAAAAGATAACATGTGTGCGTCCGGACCCAGTGTAGCTCCTTTTATAGACAAGGTGCTGGAGGGTCAGTCTTGGTGTTTATTGGATGAGACAGGGAGACCAGGCGTCTTCTCATTGGTTTCTTCTTTCTTAGGTTTCAGTGGTCCATTTAGAATCCTGCCTGATCACGGGTTATAGCTGGTTCAAACCAGCTACGTTTATGGCTCTTTGTTCCTTGATTGGAGCTATTTAAACATATCTCTATACATGCGAAGCGGTCATCTATTAGAATGAACTTAGGTCTAGAGTCATTAGGTCGACCCCACTAGGTCGACTGGCAGGAAGGTCGACCTGACTTAAGGTCGACATGGGCCAAGGTCGACATGACTTAAGGTTGAATTTGCATAAAGGTCAGCATGAGGAAGGTCGACTGGTTATAAGGTCGACATGGGGTTTTTCACTGTTTTTTGAGCCGACATGTGCCGACAGGCGGTATTTCATGCCCTACCATCCACTAGGGCGTGGAGGAGGTTATTAAAGTTGTGGCGAGCGAAGCGAGCCACCATGCCTGATGCATTGCGAGCGAAGCGAGCGATGCAAGGGTCCGATTCTCATTGCCAACTGTGTCCATGTCGACTGTGTCAACATTCGGATTAAAAAACACATGTCGACCTTATGACCAGTCGACCTTCCTCATGTCGACCTTTATGCAAATTCGACTTTAAGTCATGTCGACCTTGGCCCATGTCGACCTTAAATCAGGTCGACCTTCCAGCCAGTCGACCTAATGGGGTCGACCTAATGACTGTAGACCTAAGTTCATTCTGACAGATGTACCGATTCCCTATACATATACACACCTATAGATACATATATCTCTGGAGTTGTGTATTTATTCGCATTAGTATTTGTTTAATGAACTTGCGTGGTTTCAACAATACCAAACAATAAAGTATGGACGATCATATTCCAATACTTTGGGGAATACAAATTGTGCATATGTCAGGAGTACCACAATGATTAGATATTAATGCATCACATCCGTCCTCAATCGATTTTAGATTCTTTTTATTTCAACTAGATCTACGCAAATAGCGTAATTAAATGGCATAAAGGGCGTTCGCAATGCATTAATACCATAGAGGTGAAATTTCAACTTCCACAATGCACAGTACCTACATCGATACTGCGCATGCACCGGTCCCAGTACCTGTCATCTGTATTACACAGGCGCCGGGAGAGGTTTGTACTGCACATGCGCCAGTCCCAGTGCCTGCCATCATAGTACAGGTGACGGGAACGCTGCACCTGTGTGTGGGGCGGGGACCAGGAGGAGCAGCGGCTGTGGCGGGGGCTGTGTCTGTTTTGCTGACAGCGGCAGCCCCCCTCCCGTCAAAAAGTACCAGACCAGGTTTTGGTGCAGTAGCAGAAGCCAGGTGTGTAATCAGCAGCACCTTTGATTTCCTGACATAAGGTTTTCCAGGGCAGAGTGATCTTGCTCTTGATGAGGGATTAACCACTCAAGCAATAGGCCGTGGTGTGGGCTATGGTGGGGACCAGGGGCGGATTGGCCATTATATTTACCGGGAACTTTCCCGGTAGGCCGTTGCTAGTGAGGCCGAATTTTAAGTGACAGGCAGCAGGGGCAGCGCTACAGCCCCGCCTCCTCCCGGCCGCTGTTCTCCTCTGATCGGCGAGCCTGAGGCGCTACTCACACAGTCTACTGTGTGTTGTGATGTCCATTGCCTCGCCTCCCTGAGGATCCTCTGCGCCGCCCACCATCGCCATGTTGCGGCCAACGAGTCCAGTCGCGCCGGGTCACCGATCAGCGTCCGCCAACGCCGCCCACACCCAGTGCACTAATACTGTCTGTGGCTTTGCCTCCTCCCGCCCGCTGTTCTCTGGCCCCGACTCAGAGAACAGCGGGCAGGAGGAGGCGAGGCCGCATGCATCTAGTAGTAGGGTACTGGGTGCGGAGAGAGAGGACAGAGGGCGGGAGGAGGCGGACCGCTTTCAGTAACAGGGCAGCAGCGCGCTGCCTGCTAGGAGCACCATAGTGCCGGCAGCAGTGACAGTGTCCCTGCCCGGCAGCAGCCTGGTGCATTACGAACGCTGTGACAGCAGAGTGGAGACCCGCCCAGCAGCAGCGCCTAGGCGCACCATAGTACCGGTAGCAGTGACAGGGCCCTCGCCCGGCAGCAGAGCCAACCACCTGGTCAGCAGCATTGTGAGCCTCAGTAACTGCCAGCAGCATCAGCACTTAGCCAGCGGTAAGCTGACCTGAATATGACAGTATTCCCTGGTACAAAGGGGTGGCGGTAGGGGAAATTGGGGTATACAATATATGTATGGAGTCAGTATATTGATGTACATATGGATTGATAGATATGGGAATCAGTGTATGTATGGACGTATATGCAGTATGTATGTACTGTTTTTATTTATGTATGTATGTGGGAGGCTATGTATGTATGTGGGAGGCTATGTATGTATGAGGTAGGCAGTGTATGTATGTGGAAGGCAGTGTCTTTATGTATGTATGTATGTATGTATGTATGTATGTGTGAGTGTGTATGTGGATGGCAGTGTATGGATGTGGAAGGCAGTGTATGTATGTGGAAGGCAGTGTCTTTATGTATGTATGTATGTATGTATGTATGTATGTGTGAGTGTGTATGTGGATGGCAGTGTATGGATGTGGAAGGCAGTGTATGTATGTGTGTATGTGGAAGGCAGTGTCTTTATGTATGTATGTATGTATGTGTGTAAGTGGATGGCAGTGTATGGATGTGGAAAGCAGTGTACAGTTTGTATGTAGAAGGCAATGTATGGACAAGATACCTACGCTATTAGGATGCTGGCTGTCAAAAGACTGATCTCGGCATACCGAATCTGACAATCATGACAGGGGTTTCTTAGCACCCTTCCCTTCTTCCCCTACCCTCCTAACCCTCCCTTGCATCAGACTAACCCTTCACCTCCCCACTAGTGCATAAACCTAACCCCCCTTTGTAGTTTCTAAACCTTCCCCCGCACCCTAACCATAAGTCACCCCACTAGTGGCTAAACCTATCCCCCTTTTCTCTGCCTCCCACTTCCCGCCTTCTTACTATTCGGGATGCCGTCTGTCGGCATTCCGGCCTCTATGCAGTTCCAGCGCCGGTCTTTCTGAAGGCAGTCCTGATGCCAAAATCTGGCATCAGGACTGAAGTTTGGCATCAGGACCGCCAGGATACGAACTGTATGTATGTATGTATGTATGTATGTATGTGAGATGCAGTGCATGTATGACCTGTATATATGAGAGCTGCAGTGTATAGATGTATATATGAGAGACAATGAAATACAAAGAGAGAATGTGTGTAAAGGGGGAGAAATAAAGATAGAAATGCCAATATGAGAGATGAGATAAATACACAGTCCTACCCCTCTGCAACAGATGGAAGCACTGCAAGTGACCAATACAGTCCTGGTGACCCCACCACCCACACTGCCCCCGCCAGCCAACACCCGGGACACACAGTTTTAATAAAGGATAAGTTTCAAAATGGACTGTGGCACTTTAAATGGGAGAGTTAATGAAGTACTGCAGCTTCTAAAGATATTAAGTGATGAATCCGATTCCCAATCCCAGACATTGGGGGGACATGGGCTAGCGCATGGGGATGCCCAGCTTTCCTGGGCCTGCCCACAAAAATGGTGGGTGCGTCCAGAAAAAGTTTACTGGGCATCCACATGCGAACGCAGGTGTAGCAAAGCCTGCACTGAGTGGGCAGCTGGCGTTGCAAGACGTCAGCGCCCACCCCATTCTTGGCCATAGCAAATTAAACTGAATCAGGCCCAAAGTGTGGCCATGTCATCATACACTCTGTTCGGGTGGAATTGTTTGTGAGATCTTAAAAAACAAACAAAAAATGATTTAATTATTCCCAATATAGTGAGCTTTTGATATTTAGGGGGAAATTTACTAAGATATGTATTCTACTTCACATGTGATGTTGCTATGGGCAACCAATCTGATCCTGTCTACTATCTTCTAGAGCAGGGGTAGCCAACCCTAGTCCTCGAGAGCTAACAGTGCATGTTTTGCAGGTCTCCTCACAGAATCACAAGTGAGCTAATTAGCTCCATCTGTGGATCTTTTAAAATGTGTCAGTGATTAATGAGTGCAGCAGCTAGGTTGTCTGGAAAATGTGCACTGTTGGTAGCTCTCGAGGG
>NC_139222.1:268683342-268836855 GCF_055691185.1 Crinia signifera
AAAACTGAAGCGTCTCCCAACCTCATACCAACACCTCTTTCTTGAAAGCAAAGAGTGTTGGAGAGAACAAGGATGTAATTAGCTGGAAAAAAAAAATACACAGAACTTCCGTCAAACTCCAAACTGATTTCATGATGGTATTTTGAGGCTAACAAGCCCGATTTCCTAAACACTATGGTAAGAAGCCTGGAAGAGAGGAATTGCAGTTCCCTTAGGAGGTTCCCTTAAACCCCTTTGAAGTTTTCAATTCATGTTCACTTCCAAAGTCTACACCGCTGACAAAAATGAATATACACTCCCCACAACAGCATCTTGGTGTGCTGTGCTTACATAACACAATGCCCTCAACATAGAACCTTAATGGGTTGTCTTTTCAATGCAAAATATTTCATACCAATATACTGTATAATAGTTAAATGTTGCATTGTTACAGGAACTGCTTTCGTACAGAGGTACAGTAATAAGAACAGAATATACAGGCTGTGTTCACCTCAAGTTGTTCTGGTTATATTAATAAACAGTCCTTTAATATACTCCTTGGCAGTGATTCTGGTTGACACACGGCGCTGCGTGTCATTTTTAGCCCGCCCGCCGCTCGCACATGCCTTCACCCTGCGCGGCCTATGGGGCGACATCCACATCATTCGATGGTCGCCACTCGCAAAAAAAACCCAGTAAAATAAATTGCATATCTGTGCGAATTCGCACTGGTGCGTATGGTCCAGAATAAGGTCCATAGTTTCCTTCATCATGCATTGGTAGATGGAAAGATATTGCATATACAGTGTAGAACGTTGTGAGCCAGCGATTAGGAAAAAGGGTCCTCATTCTGATCGACTCGGTAAGCTGCAAATATTACAGCTTAAAGACCTTGCCCTGCCAAATACCCGCCCCCCCCCCCCCCCACCTCAATGCCGAATCCCCTGCGTACCATGCGAGGGACTGTGTACAGGAACACATCCCCTTGCATGCCTCCGCTGGCAGAAGAAATCATTCGTTGGTTGATGACCATCGAATGATTTTTCCTGCCTTCGCAAATAGAAGTAAGAGAAAACTGACTTTTATTTGCGATCGCTACGACGAAGACGGGTTTGGTTGCTGACGTTCTGTGATGTCATCCGCCCCACCCCCGACAGACATCTGCCCGTCCATATTACTGTACCTTCACAAACCAATCAAATGACTCCAAGAGTAATATATAATACTATACTGGCTTACAATATACTGCAAGGTTGTCCAGACCAGCATGTCCAATTACAGTAGCAGACTGTCCCACTGTAATCGGGACAGTTGGGAGCTATGTAGCTTTATTGATGAATATAGTGATATAGACAGAACAACTGCTGTATATAAAGCACAACACAACCAATGTTTGTCCTGAGGCTCAGAGCAACAAAATTCCCCAAACAAATCAAATGTGTCAGCTGACCCGTTGCCATCATAGCTTAGATCCTAGTAATGATTGTTCATAACTCCCAACTTTCCAAGCAGCGACGAGGGGACTGCCGGAAATTTGGGGGCGTGACCTTACAGCAAGGGGGCGTGGCCTTCAAATTGCATCACTCCCAAAAGGCCACGGGCATGCGCACAGTATCTATTCACCGCTGCCCAGCTGGTGAATAGCCCGCCGTGGGACACTGCTGGCCACTGCCGGGACGTGGGACCATCCCCCCAAATTTGGGACGTTCCCGTGGAAAGGGAGACAGTTGGGAGGTATGGATTGTATACTGGAAGCTGCTATGAAATTGCTGACTGTCTTTGACACAAGCAGGTTTCCACGTGACAGCATTTGGGGTAAGATGCCATCTTAAGCTGGTGCTTTGGTGGATGAGACAGTATACAATGGTAAATTCACTGGGGAACTGCAGGAAAACACAGGGACTTTATGTAAACGTTATTACTGACCGTAAAGAATTCATCAGCACAATCATACAAACTGCTCAGGAACATGACTTGAATACAGGGCTGGACTTTTAATGAATGACGGCGTCTGTGAAGAAGAGTCTGTGCCAGACAGAGTCTCTGTGATCCCGTAAGACAAATAAACACATTACTTATTACTCCGCTGATTCCTGCATTGTTGGGGCCTCCTTTATCTCATGGTAGCTGTAAATTAAAATAATCAAATTGTGAAATGTTAACAAAAGCTGAGCGAGTCCTCTGTTCCGTTTTCATGCTTCATAATACACTATCCGCTAACGTGCATAAAGAGCATAAGGGTGCGAGGGCTGTGTGCTGTGTCCCTCGTGTAACCTCACTCCCAACCCCAACCGAAATCATACTCAGAGACAGTGCGTGGGATTGAATCATTGGCCACAGTTTATTTACCACACCTTAATTACCTTTTGCAGGGTAGGGACAGAGAACAGTGGGCAAGGCAAGAAACCTGTCAATGGCCTACATTGACTTAAACCGTGGGGCGTGCCCCCCGCCTACGCTGTAGGCCCTTGGCTACGCCCCTTACCTGTGAGCCAGCCCCCGCCGATCACCCGTTGGCTGGCGCGCAGCCGGTTGGCCCGCCGTCGACAGCTGGAGCCTGGCGTGCGGCCCGACCGAGGGTGAATCTGCAAACCTCAGCTGGCTCCTCCTGTCCCGATGCCTTGCGCACTGCTTCTTCCCGCCACTGAGGCCCCTCTACCTGCCCAGGGGCCGAAAAACCCCCACCCTGCCGCCTCCACTTATTTTAGCCCCCCGGCACCTTTGCCGTGCATTGCCGAACGGGTCTCTATCGCCCAGCGACAGGTGCACCTGTCTGACCAAAAATACCTTAGTTCAGGCTGCTGACCATATGGTCTAGTTGCAGCCCTGGCCTCCACCCTATTCATGCGGGAATGGCCACCGCTCCGTACATGCCTCTCCTCTTTGGGCCCTGTGCTTACCCGGCACGCTTGTGCTGCACTGTTGATGACCGGCCTCACATATAGCTTGCCTGAGTTGTGTGCCAAACCTTTCGATTTGCTAGCCAACATGCCCTCTTTGGAATTGCTGCAAACTGTCGCTTGTCCGGGGGGGAGCCCTTGCTATGCACCGGCATTGCTCCTCACCCGGCGGCCTGATTTCCATGTAGTCGGGGCCGGTTGCCCCGGGCATGCCGAGGCCTTGTTGCGCCTGTACAGCTGCCACGTTGCACCCGTACGGCTGCGCCCAGCTTCTACCCTCCCAATCCGTTTTGTGTCTATGCACTTTGCACTGGCCCCTGCTGCTGCTTACCGCCACATTTTTTGCGCTACCGCCATCCCCACAGCGAGCTTAGCTCTTGCTAGGGGCTCGGTAACCCGGCATGCACCGCTAAAGGCCCCTGTGCTGCTTCACTGAATGTGACCTGGCCGGATTGTCGACATTTCTAGCATGAATATCTACCCCTAGATGTCGAGGCTCGAATGCTTGCCTTTTTCCATGTCCTGCCCCTTATTATTGCTTGCACTGAAAAAGACTCTGCATTGTCTTAATCTAGATTCCCGACACACCTATGGCCGCCCGCATGGCGCTCACCCAGGCCTTGGCGGCCTTCTTCCCCTTTAGAATCATCAGGCAAGCCGCTGCCTGGAAGCTTACCTCCTGCAGCTGCCCTTCACTTGAATCCAGCTTCACTGGGCAGACTTGTACGCCCTCCATGTTCTGTTGCGCTCGCATGGGGAGTTGCTACCTTGCGTGCTCCTAGCTACGGCTGGATAATACGTTCCCTATCGTTTCCCACTCCCGGCGCCTTCCTTTGGCCTAAACTTAATATTGGTGCTGTGCCGGGATGCTGCGACCGACTACCAGGACACCTAATGAGCGGCGGTGCTGCTACCTGCTGGCTGTTCACCGCCTGAACAACTGCCCGATTGTCGCCCGCCAGACTGACTCAGTCTGTTGGTGAGCTCTTCTCTGCCCAAGTTGTTGCTGGCACAACTATTGGGCATAGCTCCATGCTGCTCCATGGCCTCCCACTAGGGTTTCCCCTCAGCGCCCACCGCTCTTCCGGTGGACCATCAGCTCCGCAGCTTCTGGCCCTTGCGGCATCTACGAATAACTGGAATTTAAACTTCCTAATACTGACTGCCCGCGGCATGACTTTCTTTGCCCTAATACTTTTACCCAGGCTCCCACTGGGGGAATGACCATGTCAATTTCTGTGGCCCGGTACGGGGGGAACGTAATGCCCCCCCCCCCCCGCGCCTCTGGCAGGACTGGCATTCTGTAGGTTTCACCGCAAGTGACAGCACAGCGATGACCCGGGGGGTCCCTGCCCCGCCGGATCTCATCGGAGGCATGCTATCGCCCTTGACCCTATGCGCTCCTGCGGGAAGGAGCCGAATGCTTGGTAGCGAAACCCATGAGATGTCGCAATTCTAACCAAACCTTTTTCCTATGAAAACAGACGTCAAGCTCCTTCCCATGAGGCTAAAAGTTTTGAGGCTAAAAAGCCTTCAAACGCTGAGGGTGCAACCTAAAAGCTGAATTAATGTCTAAACGTCTGCCTCCGTGCTCCCTGGCCCTGCGCTCTTATCCTCCTGACCGCTGAGTCAATAAATGACGGGTGCTGGCTGAGCCCGGGCCTCCCTGGTGTACCCCTTGGGACCGAAATTGGCGGGGTTAGGTAAGGCGCTGCCTTCCTACCCTATGCCATTTTCGTGCTAATCTCCCTGATGGCTTAAGCCCGCCCATGTATTTGCCAGTCCCTGATGCTGCAGATTTTCTTGCTGGCTAATTATCCCCTTTGTCTGCTGTGCTTCTTAGCGCTGGAGACTAAACATGCATGCCCTTTAAAGAAGGGCCCTGCATTTCCATCCGGGCTTACCAAGCCATGTAAGTGAACTAACACCTCGGCCGATGTTCCAATGTCCCTTACCCCTTGGCTGGTGTAGGTAGCTCGGGTCAGTGCCCTGTAACTGACCCAAAACCATCCATCTTACTGTGGTGCCCCCTTGCACCGTGGCTGCAGACCTACGCTGCTGTGCTGAAAACAATTTTTACCTGACTGCTGCCATCCCTAGGCACGCTCCCTTTTCCTTAATCCATTCTGCCTGCCTGTTTGCTAACGCTCTGCCCTGTTCTGACCATTTACCAATGCTCCACATGCACAAGGGCATGCTGCTGGGCTCTTCCAGCCAAGCGATGTTGGGGCTGTTGCCGTGGCACGAGGGGTGATTGATTGCCCCTCCCCTGCGCCCTTCCACACAAGGGGATGCTGCGCTGCCGGGACTCCCCCCTTGCCTCCCAACTCTTCCCTGAAATGCCATGATATCCATGAGAACATTACTTGTACTGATCTCTCTAACCATGCATACCCTATGGCCCTGCATATGCAATACAGATTGCCCAACCTTTGGGGGTGCGGAGAACGCAGCCCCCCCTCCTCCTCCCAGACCTAGCATAGCATCTGTGTGCCTGTTCTCACTATGGGGGTGAGAGGAACTCAACCCCCCCCCCCCCTCTCCCTTCCTCCCAGACCCAGCATAGGATCTGTGTGGCTGTTATCACTATGGGGGGTGAGAGGAACACAACACCCCCCCCCCCCTCTCCCTACCTCCCAGACCCAGCATAGGATCTGTGTGGCTGTTATCACTATGGGGGGTGAGAGGAACACAACCCCCCTCACCCTTCCTCCCAGACCCAGCATAGGATCTGTGTGGCTGTTATCACTATGGGGGGTGAGAGGTACACAACCCCCCCCCCCTCTCCCTTCCTCCCAGACCCAGCATAGGATCTGTGTGGCTGTTATCACCCTGGGGGGTGAGGGACACCACCTCCCCCCTCCTTCCTAGGCCAGCAGGGCTACTTCTTGCCGTGAAAACCGTGGCAACTACTCACCTGCCCTCTGGCCGTATAACAAAGGAATTCCTATGGTCTCTCAGGAATGACTTAAACTGTCCATTATACTTCATTGCGCGCGACAATCCATAGCCAATGTCCTTAAAAACAGTTTTACGGTGGCTAAATTATACCCCTCTTGATGGCCGTAAGGCCCTGCCTTTTAATATAGATTGCACATATGTTGTTTTGTTGTCACTCTGTACCGGGACGCGTGCCTTTTTTGACCCGTCCTAGGCACACCTACAACATCACCCATAGCATTGCTAGTATTTGGTTCTCATAATGCATAACCTTCTAGCATTGCTAAACATTCTACATCCCTTGGCATGCTACCTAGCATTGCTAACATTCTGGGTAATTATTGCCCTCCGTTCTTGGCATATTATATCCTGGATAATGCATACTGGCTTACTATTATTATTATAATAATCCTTCCTTTATATGGTGCCACAGGGGTTATGCTATAAGGCCCTGCCTTTTAATATAAGTGCATTTTGCAACCCATCCTAGGCACCCCTACAGCGTCGCCCATAGCATTGCTAGCATTCTGGTTCTCATAATGTATAACTTTCTAGCATTGTTAAACATTCTACGTCCCTTGGCATACTACCTAGCATTGCTAACATTCTGGGTAATTATTGCCTCCCTTTCTTGGCATATTATATCCTGGATAATGCATACTGGCATACTATTATCATTATTATTATCATTTATTTATAAGGCACCACAAGGGAAACAGTAACTACCATTGCTAACATTCTGGATAATGTATATACAGCTCATGGCATAGTACATAGTATTGCAAACTTTCTGTATACTATCTACCTCGGCATACTACACGTTTTTCAGGTTATCAACATTTGTCTTACCAAATCCTGTGCGTCGTTTGTTTTGCTCCTGCTTCGATCTTGGAAACCCTCTTCTCATGCCACCCGTTACCCACGCCGAACAATGCGCAAGGAGGTGAGCAAATGGATTCTGGCTGAGACGACGTGAATGCTGAAGCCACGCCGATCATAGCGGTGCCCGTACTTTGCTGTCCTTGCCTGTTCGCTGTGGCCAGATGGCCTGCCTTGATGCCTTCTCGGCCTGATGAATGTGCTCCTTCCGTGTGGGTATTTGCTCATCTGTGGTGATGTGCTCCTATCTGGTGATCCACGAGTGTCGCCAAGGCCCCAGCCTCGCCGTGTTTCCTTGCCCGGCTCCTGACGCCGCACATAGGCGGACTCTGATGCCCTCTGCTGTATCCCCTCCATCTGTGCTGATAAACATGCTCACCCTGATAAAAATATTGCTCCTGCCTCTTCTAAACGAAGTGTGCGGCTGCAGCCGGCCCTTACTGCTGCGCTGTGGTGTTAGCTGCTCTGCGCTGGTGAATGTTGAACGCTTTGATGAGATGCGGCCACTAGGGGGAGCCCCTTCTGGCCGAACTCCTCTGCTGCTGCTGAAATCCTCCCCCGCTTCCTCAATGAATCTGCTGCTGCCTTTGTCCTGCTGGACTCCTCCCCCACTTCCTCCTCGTGCTCATGCTGGCTATGGGAACCAGGCCTGGGAGCTGTATGGCAAATGGCTGGATTCTGCTTCTGTACTCACTCAGATGGCGTGGATAGGTTTCCCCATGTCTTCTGGTGACGACGTTGCTATTGCGGTTTTCCCGGCAGCTGCGAGGCGGGATGACACAGACTGCTGCTGCTCAGCTCCGATCCCTGGCTGGATGCCGCTGGTGATTTTCGCTCCTCCGTCTGTATCCTCTGCCTGAGCCATGTCTTCATGCTGCTGATATGCTGGTTGTGGCCTCTCCTCTCGAGCCGTATGGATGCTGGCTGTATGCTGCCTCAGTCGCTGAAGCCCCTTCCACACTTTTGCCGTTTGCCCGCAGCTGTGAAGCAGTATGACAAAGACTGCTAATACCCTGCTCTGGTCCCTGGCTGATGGATATCCCCTTTGGTGCTCAAAGCTAGGTAAGGAGACATTGCCCTTTGTCCTCTCAGTGGCTTGTGCTTCGGCTGTAAGCTGCTGATGCTGCTTGGGGAGGTCTGCTTCCTGGCTCTGCTTGTGCTGAATGCTGCCTCCCCCACTGGCCTGGCTATTTAAACCCCTCCCGGCCAGACTCCCCCCTGCTCTCCCTGACTGGCTGGCCGGAGCCCCCGGTGTGAAAAGGGGGGGGGTCAGGCATACCTGCCTGCCCCCTGACCCTCATGCCGTTCGGACTGCGGTACGCCACTGCCCCGCCCCCCTATGCCGCTCCGTGCGCCATTTTGGCTGCCTGCGCTCCCTAACGAGGCAATTACTCTAATTAATAAACATCAAAGCATTCTGTCTGTATAATGGACATGAATAATCGGACCGATTCAGCACAGTTCCTTTAAACCCGAATTTGGCCCTGTGTTCAATGGTGGGGTGTTTGCACATGGGCATGCGCGAATACTCGCATCTGTAAACCCCGGGAGCGAACGGTTTTGGTGAGTTCCACACTCGCTGAGCCGTTCGCTCCAGAAGGGGCGGAATGGGGACAGGCATGGGGGCGACAGCAGGGGAACGCCCAGCATTTTATGGACGTCCCCATAAAAATGCTGATCGTTCCCCTGCGCACACAGGCGTGACGATGCGTGCTCGGGGCAGGTGGCTGATGTCACATGATGTCAGCGCCCGCCCCCTGGTGTGCGACCATCGAATGACGTCTGTCCCGGTCGGCCACATGCAAGGAGATGTGTTAGGGAAGGAGTGAAAATGTCCAAATTCCATCGCAAGCCGCTCGCCATCGAATGATTGGTCACCACTGATCGCAAGCACCACTTCTCCCTGGACTCCTACCCCTTTCACATTCGCACACCCGGGTCATACCCGGGAATGTGTTCCCGGATGCTTCCCGGGACACTACCCCAGGAATGTACACTTTCACATTGGCCACCCGATCCGGAATGAAGTCGGGCGGGTGGCGTCATGTGGAGGCTTGGCCGGGGCGGCGCTGGGAGTTGTCAGCACCTCCCAGCGGTGTATTTTCACTGCAGTGAACAGGATCTGGGTCACGCTGTAACTGGACGCTGTGGAACCCTTGTGGCGCCAGATAAATAAAGGATAATAATAATAATAAGGTAGTAAATCTGGCTTCCGTAACAATATGGGGTAACATATTGTTCCGGTATGTGCCCAGCCACACATTATGGTCCTCATTCTGGCCTGCCCGGTCCCCAGCTAATTCGTAAAGGGGACCAATGTTAATCCACTTCTTTGCAGGCAACTTCAGCGACTTGCATAGTCCCCGTGCTGTTCACTATACCTCCCAACTGTCCCAGTTACTGCAGCAACTTTCCAGTATTTGAGGACGTTCCCGCTGCCTGCCTGGGCCCGGCGGTGTCCCGCGGCTTGGGGGGGGGGGGGCAGGTGAGAGCCCCCCCCTGTTGCTCGTGAATAGACTCTTGCAGGAGCAGCGCAAGTGTAGGCCACGCCTTCAGGCGCATGCCACCGTGCCTCCGCCGGGTCCCTCCCTCCGCGGGCAGGGGGTGGGAGGTATGCATTCACACAGAGGGGGTGGGATGGAGGCAGGTATGGGGCTTTCACAAGCGTCTCCTGGGCGTACTCACAAAATAGTGGATGACGCTGGGTATCCCCATACGAACACAGGCGGGCACCTGCCTTTCCTTAGGTCACAGGACATGAGCCTCCCACCATGTTCTCGTACCTGGACACCACAAGTCTAGGCCAGTCCACATTGACTTAGATTTGCGAACAGGGTAAAAATCATTCGATGATCGGCAACCATCGAAGGATTTCGGACCCGTACGCCTCCCCTGCAAATATATGCAAAACATCCATTCGCAAAGCGGTGGGGATGTGCGGACCGTGGCCGGGGGGTGGGCATTCCCGCGGGCGGCGTTAGAAGGCTCTCTAAGCAGCTAATTTTATGACTTGTGAGTCAAACAGAATCACCCCCTATATCGCAGAGAACTGAATACGGCCATGAAGCAAAAGATACTGTACATTACAATGTGTGCTCTATTATGCGCCAGACCGACCTGGGGATTGTCTGTGAATTGTGTACATTGTGTACTGCACAGTGTATCTATATTCCTGTGTGATGTGATCCAGTCGGTGTGTAGCCCTTCTCCCGGCTGCCAAACACGTAGACCTTTTATCTATAGCCCAATACCTCGCCAGATCTAAAGTGGTTATATATGTAGTAAGTGTAAATTTTTACAGTATTATATAGACATTATTTATGTCCACTCATAATCTTTTGGAGATGTGTAAGTGGGGATAAAGGGAGAGCTGGACTGCATCAGCGCTGATTTTGATGTTCACATAGTCCTTTAATGTATCAGGTGTCAGCGGTCTGGGGAAGATATAATCCAGATGACAGTCGAGTTCTGTTGAGAAGAGATAACGGAGATGAGACACCATTAAATAATCTAATTTTTCACAAACGAAAATAAAAATGTCCAGGCCGCTGCTGGTAACGTTTTGTTGATGGTTCGGATAAAAACATATTGGGCACAGCACCAAAAAATGGTATATTTATACAGGAGCTAAAATCGGGGTGATACTTGCTGCCCTGCACCGCTTTTGGTCGCCTCCTTTTAGGCTTATTAGGTTCGTGATTGGAAATTTATGGCATGTACTTTACGGACCTTATTCAGGACCATTCGCATCCCCTGTGCGAGCGCACGGGGGACCGATGGTGGGCGTATACGCATTTCTGCGCAAATGCATACGCCGGGTGCGTGTGGCCGCGGCTAACAGGCTGTTTGCCGGGTGCACGGACCCAACATTGCGGGCAAGGGGTGGCAGCCCGGGGGGACTCGTGCATGGGAACGCCCAGCGTTTCATAGGTGTTCCCGTGGTAATCGCCCGGTGAAGTGGGCGGGCAGCTGACATCACCGGAAGTCAGCTGCCCGCCCACTTCCTCCCGAATGTCCACTCACCTGAGAGTAACCTTAGATGTGTGTGGGCCTTTCACATCATTCGATGGTCGGCGATCAACGAAGGATGTGGGTGTTCCACAGCCTGCGAATGGATGTTTATGACAGCTGTCACCAAGGAGAGGAGGAGGGGGAGAATAAAGCCTCCCTATATGGTCCAGGGATGTACCAAAAAACGGAATGGCCTGGACCACATGGGGAGGCTGTCATCTCCCCTTCCCCATGTCCCTGGTGAAAGCTATCACAGACACCCATAGGCGAATCTAGGGGGTGGTCCGGGGGTGCACAGGACCACCCATTAGCCCATTTTGTAGCTGAGGGATGGGGCTTTCCAACGAGCCCAGCTCCGTGTCTCTAGCCCTCTGGGAACCGGAGATACGGCCAGGCAAAGCTGGAACGTTTTCCCTATAGGATAACATGGGACCCCCACCCAGTTCAACGGCTGCCAGTTCCCCCTTACGGCATCACTGAAGCTCAAGGTTGATCTCAGTCGAACCCAAATCGCTGGGCCTTCAATCTGATACCAGGCTGGATCTATATGGGTTAATTGGTTCCAGGGATATTGAGGTTAAACCGTTTTTTTTTTCATTTCTTAAATGTCATTTCATGACTGTTTATGTTCTTTGAGGGCAGATTTCTCTGGAACCAAACAGCCCAGTTTCACGGTACCAAAATCATTCGAAGCCAACTCAAAAGTTCTTCAATATGATACTGGTCTCATGTAAATGGGTCATTTGGTTCCAAAGATATAGCTGGTTTGTTAAAGGGGGGTAGGGAGAGGAGAGTGGTTGTCTCTCCCCCTCACACCAGAAAATGCAGGGACTAGGCTGGTGTATAAAGGGTCAACCTGGGAATGTCCCTGCATGATCCTGGGACCATATTCCCGGGTAAATCCCTGCATTTTCTGTTGTGAAAGGGGTATTATTTCAAAGGGGCATTACGGTGTGCAGCATGATGTGTAAGCGGCATTATGTGTGCAGCATGATGTGTAAGGGGAATTATGTGTGCAGCATCATGTGTAAGGGACATTATGTGTGCAGCATCATGTGTAATGAGTACTATGGTGCACGGCATCATGTGTAATGGGTACTATGGTGTGCGGCATCATGTGTAATGGGTACTATGGTGTGCGGCATCATGTGTAATGGGTACTATGGTGTGCGGCATCATGTGTAATGGGTACTATGGTGCCATCAAGCAAGAACCCCCTAGCAATGAGCACGTAGGTAAGCAGCACTTATGTGGCAAATATGTAATGGGCATTACGGTTTGTTATATAGTATGTAATGGGCATCATGATATGTGGCACAATGTGTAATGGGCATTATGGTGTGTGGCCTTATGTGTAATTGGCATTACGGCGTGTGGCTTTATGTGTAATGGGTATTACGGAGTTTGCTAAAATGTGTAATGGGCATTACTGTGTATGGTCTAAAGTGTAATACCACACCCCTTTTTGTGATGCCACGCCTCCTTCCCATGAGGCCACGCCCCTTTTTTGTCAAAGGTCTTCCTACTGTTATGTCTATATCTGGGACCACCCATTACCATAATTCTAGATTCGCCTATGCAGACACCCCCTGGACCTGACACTACAAGCTCCGGAATGCAGAGTTTGATGTCCGGTCCGGCATTCCAGGGTCTTGTCCGGGTCCGGTTTTTACTTAGTCCCCTATTAATGTCTTGGCTCCCCTGAAACATGGCGGTAGCCACATATCAGTATCATCCTTACAGTTACACATTGTAGCATCCCCTGTAACTCTAATAATATAAATCAGAGCCTGGACGGCAGCATTAAGCCTATTAGCAAATCGTAGAACACTCGTGTTCTCCGAAGAGGGAAACTGGCCCCTTATTACATATGTAGTGGACACTCAACACATCACATTACTGGAATACCGTTACTGAGCAAGGTCCAATAAATACATAATAAGTGCAAGCCTAAGACATTAACAGGAGCGAACCCAGAGCTAATGCATTTAATCTCTTTATCATGTCTGCTGAATTGCTGTTGGGTTCTCTATTGAAACGCTAGAATGCATTACGAGATTCTTGTTTCCTCCCAGCCAGGTCTCTTGACAAACTCTATAACTTTGTTGACTGCTCTGGACTTCATCTGATTTTTGGACTGAACGCTCTTAGGCGAAACTCGGATAATTCTTGGAACGGCTCCAGCGTGCTCAGCTTACTAAAGTACAGCGCCAGCAAGAAGTACAACATTTCATGGGAATTAGGAAATGGTGAGTAAGAGGAAGCCTCCTCAGTTGTGGAACGCTAGCAGGGGAACATTCTTGCTCCACTCAGCCATTGTTACCATCTACCGCATTGCAAGTACAGGGCCAGATTGTATGCTTTGTTTTCCCCAGTAAACGTCCTTTGCGGAGTGTTGCCGGTAATATTGGTATTTGAACTGTAAACGGAGAACGTTAATTAAAACACAATGTATAGAAGGACTTGAGCTGGTCATAGACAACACGAAGGACGAAGGGAGCGGTGGCTGCCTGATAATCAAAGCTCCTCCATCATGGCCTGATTAAAGGTTCCAGGTGCCCTAGGCTAATACACATGTAGCTCCCCTTGTAATGCTGCTAAGCACACGTGTACGGGCGTTCAGGGACTCGCCAGACTGCCCATGTGCATGTAAGGAAGGTCATACACCTGGCATGTAGGATCTAATGCTTGTGGCATGGGAAGGAGACTTTGGCTTTAGGCTGCCCAGCTGGCGCTGTAGCACAATGTACATAACGTAATGGTTCCATCAGTAAGTTACATTGGGGCAGATGTATTAAGCCTGGCAAAGAGATAAACTGGAGATAAAGTGGAGAAAAAGTGGAAGGAGTTAACGCATCAGCCAATCAGCTTCCAACTGTCATATTTAAAACACTGCTGATTGGCTGGTGGGTTATCTCCTTCCACTTTTTCTCCACTTTATCTCCAGTTTATCTCTTCGCCAGGCTTAATACATCTGCCCCATAGGCACAGCCATCTTGGAGACGCCCTAGGAACTTTACCCCCCACAGTACATCAGGACGGGCGACAGCTAACAAGCATGAACTAAATAAGGCTTTCATGTTAATCCTCAGCTGTCACCTGCAAGGCTTGCCCCAGTAGCCTAATCAGCCTATTGGTTGATCAGGCATTGTCCTCCATGTACAGTAGACTGCAGGATGTATGGAAGTAATCTCCATTCACAGCATGAAGCTGGCTGAACAAGTGGACCGGACTTGTCTGATAACCAAACCATACAGACTGCTGTTCTGCCATTTTCAGGCTGTGAACGATCATTATTCAGGTTGATATACAGAACCATAATCATTCAAACTAGTCATTTGAACAATTGTTATATATACAGTACACAGCACCGGTAACATGGGTATTAGTTCATAATGGGTTTGCACTGAGAGGCTAATGCAGACCCATCCTAAATGGCTTTGAGAACCATGTTATCCCCTTCATGATTATGCTACAATGGCTTCACCAGGAAAAGAACTAACACAACCATTACACTTTTGCAGGGAAATTCCAGTGCTGTTCCAGCTTCCATGGTGAATACTGTAGAACAGGCATGTCCAAACTGTGGCCCTCCAGCTGTTGTAAACCACACATCCCAGCATGCCTTGCCATAGTTTTAGCATTCCCTAATACATACCTCCCAACTGTCACGATTACAGCTGGACAGTCCTCATTTTCGGGCCCTGTCCTGCTGTCCCACCCACGGCAGGCATTGTCCCGCTGCGGGGGGAGGCAGTTGGGAGACCCCCCAATCTAATAGAATAGACGCTGTGTGCATAAGCCACACCCTCATTTGCATACGCCACGCCCCCTTTTCGGAAGCTATTTCATCAGCACAGAAGTTGGGAGGTATAGCAAAAATGTGGCAAGTCATGATGGGACTTGTAGTTTCACAACAGCTGGAGGGCCACAGTTTGCCTGCTGTAGAACATAGAAGTCCCTGGGGCTGATTCAGATGTGGATGCTATTTCCATGTTTTATTGTCTGCGCATATATAGATCTGGGGCAGCAAGGTCGCTCATAGTGCACCATGATTAATGGGTTGCTCAGTGGTGTCCTAAGAGAGGATGAGGCCCGCGTGCAGTTCGGGTGGCGTTAAGCTGCTCTCTAAGCGGCAAACCACCACTGCGAGCGGTCCTGAATCACCCCTCAAATGTGCTGTCCAATCAACTCTACTGTCACATTTTGGTTGGAGAGCTGATCACGATGAAGCATTTTGAGGGCAGAGTAGGTACAGCAACCAGGAGCTTTTAACAATTGTACAAGCATGTACCAAGCTCAGGGTCTGTGATAGTGGTCCGATTATTATTTATTATTTTATTTATTAACAGCTTCTTATATAGCGCATACATATTCCGCAGCGCTGTACAGAGAATATTTGAACAGTCACATCAGTCCCTGCCCCAGTGGAGCTTACAATCTATATTCCCTACCACATGTACACGCACACACAGACATTCTAGGGTTAATTTAGTTGGTAGCCAATTAACCTACCAGTATATTTTTGGATTGTAGGAGGAAACCGGAGTACCCGGAGTAAACCCACGCAAGCATGGGAAGAATATACAAACTCTGCACAGTTAGGGCCATGGTGGGAATGGAACCCATGACCTCAGTGCTGTGAGGCAGTAATGCTAACCATTACACCATCCGTGCTGCCCTATGCATACTTGGATCATAGATGCATGTATGCAGGAGACGAGCATATACTACCGATGCCTTCTGCAGCAATAGAGGTGGTACGCTACATTGCAGCTGTGAAATACCAACCACATCAGGACTTGTATTAATAGGGATACATCACTCTTACCCATTATACGTCCCATCATTTCACAGGCTGCTTCAGAATGCTAAGATTTTCCATTAAAGAACCCTTTATCATTACACAAAGCTTATCGTGCTGTGTTTCTCATTTGGTTTGATGATAGGACCAAATGTTTTCTAGATTGATGTAACACATTCACCAAAGGCAGCTGATGTATAAATATCATAAAACAGACACAAGTATTTAGTGCAGGTCCTGCTAATGATCTACAAGTGATGCTCTGTCCAATGCCGAATCATTTGTGAGCTCCTTGTAACATCACCTTAATGGTTGTCAGGTTGTTTTACTTCACACCCAAAGGGCAGCAGAGGTTACAGAACCAGAATGCTTTTCATTCTGCTTGTCCGCTTTTAAGTGGAAGAAGGATGGAGGCTTCAGACCAAGAATAATAATCATTACATTCAGTGGCCGACCGGAGACACCTGTTCTCCTTTCTGTAATCCTCATATTATCACTTCTACAGTTTATTTTCACAGAGCAGATTTAGAATAAACCACAGGAACCACCTTGTAGACACTTCAGCTCTTGCCTTATGGCTGCCTACTATGAAAGAATGATGGGCCCCAACAGCTTGGGCGGCGGCCTGCTTTAATGGGCCCGCTGGGCAGCCATTGTACACTCGCATGCACCCAGCGTCTGCACATGCGAACGTGCCCCCGTGCGAATGCATGTGCACTATCCAACGGACCTGAATAAGGTCCCATGTGAGAAGTAAGACCATTTCTGATCACAGTTTTCTATTACCCAGAAGACACTGAGAACCTTACTATGGTGGGCTGTGAGGCTCACAGTTGAGCTGCAGCACTTCTGCGCTGACCACTAGATGGGGCTGATAACATAATGCAAACACAGAGATAAGATAGATGCACAGTAACAAACATTGCTGAAGGCATGACATAGCCTATATGGAATGTATCAAGTGGTTTTTTTTCCTTTAGGCTTCAATTGAACCATTTTTGGGGCCGATTCAGATCAGTTTGGTAGGGTCCGAATTCATCCCTGTTTTCGCTGGTGGGGGTTTGCGCATGTGTGAATATGCGCATGTGCAAACCCCCTGTACGAATGCCTTCAAGGCATTCACACTGTGATGGGAGAGAAGGGGGCGGGCAGGGGGGTGGAGCAGGGGAACTCCCAGCAGGGCCGCCACTAGAAATGTTGGGGCCCGGGACTGACCTACAGTCTGGGCCCCCAGCGGCTCAGCACCATACTTCCAGCCGTCCGCCCCTCCCCCCTGCATGACAGCACCCCGCCTCCCCCGTCCCCATTACGTAGCATCACCCACGCCGGCTCCTTCAGTGTCCACAGTCAGGTCCGGCGTGCACACTGCACAGTGCAGCCTGCAGAGCACCGAGCCCCTCTGTGTCCTAGGCTCGGTGCTCTGCAGGCTGCACTGTGTATTGTGCATGCCTGGCTGCCAGGTGGGGGAGGCTGGGTGTGGGTGCAGGGGTCTGTGGGCAGCTGACCGGGCCCCTCCAGAGGCTGGGCCTGGGACAGCTGTACCCAGGGCACCCCCCTGTCGGCGGCCCTGACTCCCAGTGTTCCCCTGAGAACCTGCTACCTGCTCTGAGCGGGTGGTTGATGTCACATGACATCTAGTGCCCGCCCCCTAGACTGACTTTTATTACTTTAGGCTCACACCTTGCTTTGCTGTATCTGTAAGCACAACTTTTATAAAATAACTCAATACTCAACTAATTGTTAATAACCAAATATTCTACTTATTTATTGATGTCATTTTCCATAATAATAATAATAATGCCATTTCCTTCCTGCAGAACCCAACAATTATAGGACATTAAATAGTCGTGCTATTAATGGCAGCCAGCTCGGGAAGGATTACGTCCAGCTCAGGAACCTGCTGCAGTCCATCAGGACCTACGCCAAAGCAAACTTATATGGCCCTAATATTGGACGACCCAAGAAGAACGTTATAATGCTTCTTGATGGGTAAGTTACTAATATTTGTGGATGTGTATATGTGTAACGCATAGAAGTCCATAAACTGGGAACTGTTGCAAATTGTATTATGTTGCATATTAGCTGATGTCAATCAAGACTAATGTTTGTTTCAGTGACGGGCAACCGGATACATTTTGTGGTCGCACGGACATCTCTAAGCTTCAACAGGGTGACACATGGGCCCACACATTAATCTAAGTACTCAGTTATGAGCTAGTGGTGGATCCAGCAGGGGGGCGATTGGGGCTATTGCCCCCTTCCAAACACAGGCTATTCTTAAGTCACTTCATCCTGCCCTGCACTGAAGAGGATAAGGTCCGTTCCTCCCAGTGGCGTAACTACTGTAAGGCAGCCCCAGCTGCCACTTGGGGGAGCAAGCCACAGTTGGGTCTGTGTGAGCGCCGGCACCCGCTTGACGCACTGACATGATGCTGCCTGACGCTGTCCACTGGCTGAGCACCAGAGGCGAGTCATCCGCAGCGCAGGTGCGGCCATGGCAGAGATGACAAATCCCCCCACTGATTCAATTGACTGTACACAGAGCCGGCTATTGGCGACTGTGTAAACTACATTGATCTTCACAGCTGACATATAGAATTTGATTGGTTCAATGCCCACGACATGAGATTAATTTTTCCACAACACAATTGCTTCCGGGGCACAAGGGTCATAATAATAATAATAATAATAATTAATAATAATAATGTTTGTTGTAAGAGATCAGGGCTTGACTACTTTGTATCATCAGTCCATGTTAGGCATGTCCAGGTACTAAAATGATCTGTTGGGGACACTTGAGGACTGGAATTCGGAAACTTTCTTCCTCCCTTTAGCAAAGATACATTAAGGGCTTCAGGTGAGAATCAAATAAGAAGGAAGTCAAAACAGTAACCGAAATTAGTGTGTTCGGTACTTATGTATTATCTGTGCTGCCGATTTTTTGATTGTATGCCTTAACTTAAGGCATACAATCAGATGCGATGCAATGCGATATAGCATCGCATGCGACCATATCGCATGCGATGCGATGCGATGACCCGATTTTTCCATAGGATTCATCTATCCAAGTGGGCATGGATTTGGATAAAAACCTGTGGCGAGCGTAGCGAGCCACCGAGCCCGAAGTGTGGCGAGCGAAGCGAGCCCCGCGAGGGGACGGTATTCTGTGTCCCCTTGCGGGGCTCGCTACGCTCACCACGCTTCGGGCTCAGTGGCTCGCTACGCTCGCCACAGGTTTATATCCAACTCCATGCCCACTTGGATAGTAGGGGTATGAAAAGGACCCCTTTTCCCATTGAATTCCATGTTAAAATGGACTCAGTCCATTTTAACATTGAATCCTATGGAAAAATCGGGTCCATCGCATCGGATGCGATGCGATGGACCCGATTTCAAAATCGGCAGCCCAGTTAGTACATAAGTACCATGGGTACTTATGTAATATCTGGGCTCCCGTTTTTCTTATGAGACCAAAAACCCTCGCGGGGCTCGCTGCGCTCGCCACGCTTCGGGCACGGTGGCTCGCTGCGCTCGCCACACTATATAAAATCAACTCCATGCGTATTTGGATAGTAGGGGTATGAAAAAATGGGGTGCATTTAACATGGGAGTCCAGTTAATACATAAGTACCGTACCATGTGTTCAATTCCTGTAGCTTTAGGGGAGCGGCGGTGGTGGGTAGTCACGCCCATGGGAACACCCAGCGTTTCATTGGCTTTCCCATGAGAACATGAAAACGCCGGGCGTTCCCATGGTACTCACCCAGTGCCGTGGGTGCTAGGGGCGGGCAGCGGACATCACCGGATGTCAGCTGCCCGCCTTTTTACCCTTAGGAATACACGCAAAGCTAAGACACCATAGAGATGTAGTGCCGCTCATTCATTCCCACCGCCCGCCAGATCCCTTTCACTGGCGTGCGCCGGCGATAGAGACTGGGACGTGCGTGCGTCTCACACGCACGTGCGTCCCAGTATCGCGGCGGCTGGGCAGCGTCTCCCTGCCCGTCTCCGCTTCAGGGAGACGCTGCCCAGTTCGGGGGGGTTGGGGCGGCAAGGGGGACCGGCACCGATGGTGGGGGAGGCAGCGGGGTGCGCCAGCATCTCTTGCGCGCGCGCCCCTGGCGGCAGCCGGCCGCTGGCGGCCTGCAAAGATGTGGCCGGCTACATCTGTATATACCTGCCACCCTGATAATTGCTTCAGTGTCCTGTCCCCTGATGCAACTGTCTTTACTTACCATGTTCTTGTCCTAAATTGTTTTGTACTGTAATTCATTATTTGTGTTTTGCTCATATATACGTATTGTTAGGTGCTGCAAAGCCCTTGTTGCGCCATATAAATAAACCGTAATAATAATCTGGGTTTGGAACGAGGTCCCCGTGATATTTTCTGATTCCACGGCTGCCCAGACCAATGTCAAGATTATGTCATTTTTAAAGAGAGATTCCATGGAACAGCATTGTAAAGGAGAATAATTGGAAATAAATCACATTATGACATTTACACCAGGTTTGCCGTGGGAGTACGTTTCACATGCTAGTCTTCAGTCTGAGCTGTGAGACACATAACAGAGCTTGGTAAAAAAAAAAAAGCTACTGCATAGAGCAGACATGGCCAAACGATGGCCCTCCAGCTGTTGTGAAACTACAAGTCCCATCATGCCTTGTCACAGTTTTGCTATTAGGGAGTGCTAAAACTATGGCAAGGCATGCTGGGATTTGTAGTTTCACACCAGCTGGAGGGCTACAGCTGCAGCTGGTAGGGTGAGTTTTCACACTACCTGGGAATAGACATATGAAGGGTACACACCAGAACGACAATGATCGTGCGATGAGGAATCTTTTGTGCAGCAGGTAAAATCTCCAAAGCGACCAAACGACCGTCGGGGTCGAAATAGCATTGAAAACATGCACAATCTGTTCTTTTTACATACAATCAATCGGACGTCAAAATTGGGGGCATTGAGCACCTAAACCTCAAATAATATAATCAGATTTGCTGCAGAGGTGCAACATTTCTCCAAAGTTTTTCCCCCAGAAAATCATTTAAGAAATATGTTTTCCGTCTATAGAGGCGTACAGTAATTGTTTACAGATATTAGTGTGTATTTCCTATACGGTATGATGCACCGTATGCTGCAATCTCATGTGTTTCAGATCTGATTCTACTTTCGTCATTTTCATATTACATAAGTTATGTCCTCTACTTATCTTCTGTCCTGTAAAATCTTACTTACTCATTTCTACGCGTGGTAGCACGCAGAGCTAAGCCCTGTTGAATTTTATCTGTCATCTAGTTCTTCAAAACCGGAATAATTCTCATTTCTGGTTTATTGCGGTACAGATATCCCAAAGCCGACCTTATTCCTTAACTAATGATCTCACAAATCACTGTTTTGGCAGATGTATTCAGCGATTTTTAAATGTTACTAATATTTGTTTTAGAACACACGCTTCACTTCCTGCAGCCCAAACAGTATTGTTTTCAAGGCATCGATGTGTTCTGCCGACTTTACATACAGTAAGATAAAATGCTGGGGCTTGTGAATTGACAGCAGTCAGCAGATCAACCTCCTGGTGTTGCTGTTCTACCAAATGTGCTCATTAGCCTACTGGTTACCGAGTGTCGAAAAAAAAAGGCTTGAGGGTATATTAATAACATCTCACATTTGTGATAATAATGCTGTTACTCACATATGCAAAATGAATAGTTTTGCTTTCACTTATCCTAGCGAGCAGGGAGCACTACTGAGGACTTTCTTTGACTCTGTGGTGGTATCAGCTATATTCTTTGGGGTGGTTTGCTGGGGTAGCAGCATTCCATCTGCTGATAGCATACTGTACCCTCCAATATTTGAAGGGCAGAAATCGGTACACATTTAGGAAGGGGCGTGGCCATGGGTAAAGTGGGCGTGTCCTTTTGTAAAGTGGGCGTGGTCACGTCCCCAGGCACCCGGCCCAGCACCTGATGCAGCTCATGTCACATGGTGGCTTGGTGGGCTGCGGGCATATTAAATAAGTATACTTATTTATTAACTAAGTATCTCTTATATATTTAGCCAGATCTGTCACTCAACCCCTGTGGAGAACGTTCCTGTGTAGAACAGTTTCACTTTCATGTGTCTGACGTTCCACCCCCTTGACATCACCTTCCCCCGCCCAGCCAGGGCTACAGTACACGCCCACCATCCACCATTACTCCACAGCCACCATCCATCATTACTCCTGCACATCCCTACCCTCTGCCAGGACCCCCGCGACCCCCCTCCCGCGATTCGCGGGACCCCCCGCGACCCCCCCCTCCCGCGATTTGCGGGACCCCCCCCCGCGACCCCCCCTCCCGCGATTCGCGGGACCCCCCCTGACCCCCCCTCCCGCGAATCGCGGGACCCCCGCGACCCCCCTCCCGCGATTCGCGGGCCCCCCGCGACCCCCCCTCCCGCGATTTGCGGAACCCCCGTGACCCCCCCTCCCGCCATTCGCAGGACCCCGCGACCCCCCCTCCCGCGATTCGCGGGACCCCCGCGACCCCCCCTCCCGTGATTCGCGGGACCCACGCGAACCCCCCCTCCCGCGATTCGCGGGACCCCCGCGACCCCCCTCCCGCGATTCGTGGGACCCCCGCGACCACCCCGGTATTCGGACTATTGTTAGACAGCACTTACATCGACAGCCATTACATCGACACCATTAGTTCGACACCTCAATAGGTCGACATGGTTTTAGGTCGACATTCCATTAGGTCGACATGTCATTATGTCGACAGCTCATTAGGTCGACAGCTCATTAGGTCGACAGCTCATTAGGTCTACATGTTTTTAGGTCAACACTGCCATTAGGTCGACAGTGTCTATGTCGACAGTCAAAAGGTCGACATGGGTTTTTTCATTGTTTATTGAGCCGACATGTGCCGACAGGCGGTATTTCATGCCCTACTATCCACTAGGGCGTGTTGGGAGAATAAAATAGTGTGCCGAGCGCAGCGAGGCACCGTGCCCGAAGCATAGCGAGCGGCTGCGGTACACTTCAAACTGTGTCCATGTCGACTGTGTCGACATTTCGGCCAAAAAACAGTGAAAAACCCATGTCGACCTTTTGACTGTCGACATAGACTCTGTCGACCTAATGGCAGTGTCGACCTAAAAACATGTCGACCTAATGAGCTGTCGACCTAATGGTATGTCGACCTAAAACCATGTCGACCTATTGAGCTGTCGAACTAATGGTGTCGATGTAATGGCTGTCGATGTAAGTGCTGTCTAATATCCGTCCCAGACCCGACCACCCCCTCCCGCGATTCGCTGGACCTCCGCAACCACCCCCTCCCGCGAAACGCGGGACCCCAGCGACCCCTCCCTCCCGCGAGCCCCCTCCCGCGATTCGCAGGACCCCTGCATCCTCCCCTCCCGCGATTCGCGGGACCCCTGCGACCCCCCCTCCCGGCATTAAAAGGGCCCCCCGCGACCCCCCCCCTACTGTGATTTGCGACCCCCCTCCCGCAATTCGCGCCGCCCCCTCCCGCGATTCACGGAACCCCCCGTAGCACCCCCCTCCCGTGATTTGGGGGCCCCCTCGGCACTTCTCGCGATTTGCGACCGCCCCCTAATTCACACATTCGGGGACCCCACCTCCCGCGATTCATGCCCCCCTCCCGCAATTCACGGCACCCCCCACACCCCCCTTCCTGCGATTCGCAACCCCTCACGACCCCCCCTCCCGCGATTCACGAAACCCCCCGTAGCGCCCCCCTCCTGCGATTTGCGGGCCCCCTCGGCACCTCTCGCGATTTGCGACCGCCCCGTAATTCACACATTCGGGGACCCCCCCTCCCGCGATTCATGCCCCCCTCACGCAATTCACGGCACCCCCCATACCCCCCTTCCTGCGATTCGGAACCCCCCACGACCCCCCCTCCCGCGATTCATGCCCCCTCCCGCGATTCACGGACCCCCGCACCACCCCCCTGCGCCCACCCTCCCTTGATTCACGCCCCGCTCATGCAATTCACGGCAACCCCCCACACCCCCCCTCCTGCGATTCGCAGCCCCCCCACGACCCCCGCCTCCTGCGATTCATGACCCCTCCCGTGATTCACGGACCCCCGCACCACCCCCCCCTTGACTCACGGCACCCCACGCGCCCCTCCCGCAATTCACGGACCTCCGCAACCCCCCCTCCCGCAATTCACTAACCCCGACAACCCCCCTCCCGCAATTTGCGGACCCCCCTTCCCACGATTCAAGCCCCCCCGCGCCCCCGCCCACGATTTGCGGACCCCCGCCCCCTCCCGCTAACCGCGGATCCCCACACACCACCCCCCCTCCCGCAATTTGCAGACCCCCCAGACCCCCTTCCAGCAATTCCACCCCCCAGCGGACCACCGCGGTCCCCGCTCCCGCATTTCACGTACCCCCGTGACAATGGGGGATCCTGTACCACCACAAGCAGGTACCGCCCCTAGGTGGGAAATCCGGCCCTGGCTGCCGCACTGCAGGTTCCCCACTGCCCCCTGCACCAGCGCCACAACTTTTATCAATGTCTTGCCCACATACCACTATTATACAGCCTCCTGCTCTCATGCACGCTCACTCCCTCCCAGTGGGAGGAGACGCTCACCCACTGCCGGGAGCTGCATACTGTCCCCCACCCTCCTCCAGTTCTAGGGATGCCCATCGACCATCAATGATTTTCAAATAATTGATGGTTTATGGCCGATGTTGAATACTTTTGCCATCAATGTGGGAGGACACTGCCCTGCCTCCTGTTCTCCTGCCCCGTAACTTCCGCCAGTGGAGACCCGCTCACCCTGTGTTGCCCACATTCCCCTATCATGCTTTACCGCCCAGCCTCCTGCTCTCATGCACCCTAACTCCCACCCAGTCGGAGGAGACACTGACTCCTGTATTTCTGTGCTGCCACGCTGGACCCTCACCCACTGGCAGAAGCTGCACAGTGTCCACCACCCTCTTTAGTCCCCCGTATACTCACACACCCCTATCACTACCCAGCTTCCTGCTCTCCTGAACCGTAACTTCCACCACTGGGTAATCGCTGACGCTGTGTTGCCCACATACCCCTATCATGCCTCATATCCCAGCCTCCTGCTCTCATGCACCCTAACTCCCACCCAGTAGGAGGAGACACTGACTCAGGGCCACCGTCCGGTACTCCTGTGCTGCCACGCTGGACCCTCACCCACTGCCAGAAGCTGCAATACAGGGCATCTTTCATACAATTCTAACCATATTTCTCACAATACAAATGTTCACAAATTAAGGGGCGTAGCCCCTTACGCCGGTGTGAAGAGCGCCCGTAGGGCGCGATGAATCACCTAGTATTAAATAATTATTATTTAATATAATTAGTTAATAAATAAGTATACTTATTTGTGACATGAGCTGCAGGCCTGGCAAACAGGTCACATGGATAGACAAGAAGACTGGAGTGAAGTAGCCTGCTGAGCAGAGCCACCTACTTGCTCTGCGCTGTAGTGGATCATCTGTGATGTGTGGCACAGGCTGAGGCTCCGGACGGTCCGCTGCAAAGTCAGATCTGTGGGATGGACCCCCTCATGCGCCGCGGCTCAGCTGCCCACCGCACCCCTCTCCCCCACAAAGATTGGCGCCCTCACTGGTTTCTCAGTCTGCGCATGGCCTTTCCCCTGGGTGCGCGGTGCCGGCACGTGACGTCATGATGCACGGGCCAGCTCGCAATACACTGATGGGAACGGGAGGGGGAAAAGGGAGAGCCAGCGGACCAGGCAGCCCACGCCGGAGCGGGCCCGGGAGCTCCAGGAGGACTCGGAGGAAGTGTAGTGACAGAAAAAGAGGTACATTCGGTACAAACTGGATTTGCCGGTACAGACTGTTAAAAAACGGTACTGTACCGGCAAATTCGGTACAGTTGGAGGGTATGCGATAGCAAGAGACTAAACAGACTGGTTAGGAAAGCCAGTTCTGTTTTGGGAATCCCCTTTGGATACGGTAGAGGTGGTGGGTGAGATGAGAATAATTGACAAGTTAGCATCCTTAGTTCCTTTAGTTATAGATTGCTTCACCCTCGATGTTTTACGGAGAGATACCGCAGGTGTTTTCTTCCTGCTGCAGTTAGACTATATAACCAGCATGGTTCCCGGTACATTCCTGCATACATCTAGAGACCTGCACACACGGTGGGATTTTAGCCATTATCACCGGGGATATGACTCGCTGAACGACCATATCTCCGTGTGCACGGGGCAACTGTCGCCAGGAGCGTGCTCCCGCGACCAGCCCTGGGGTGGTCGCTGGTCACAGGAGCATGCTCCTGCAACCAGCGGCTTCCCTCGGCAATCGGCTGCTTCCCCTGGCAATGTCTGCTATTCATCAGCAGCCATCTCTGGTCGCTGATGAAAAAGGGAACACCGAGCAATACATTGCTCCGCAACATATCGCTGAGCAGTATATTGCTCCATGTGTACGGCGCTTTACTTCTTATGTTACGCCAATCTTGTGCAATAAATATTTACATATTTCTACTTACCATGGTTCTGTACTTTGTTTTGGTTTCTTTGTTTTTATTATGCTATTTATTCTATCTCTACTATGCACTTTGCTGTAACAATGTGAATTTCTCCATTGTGAGACAAATAAAGGAAATTCTATTCTACACGTTTTTCAGCTGGAACCAGCTCGGCTTTCAGTTTGTGTAGCTTTTAGCTCAAAAGCCGCCCAGTGTGTATTGGCCTGCGATAATCGGTGATGATCTCTCCTGCATCATCGCCAGCCACCTCCGCTCAGCTCCTCGTGTTACAAACAGACGAGCGACGGGTTGGATGGCTTTCCATAGCATCCCCACTAGGAAAAGTCGCCCACCCCGGGAAAATCGCTTGGATGGGCGAAAATCGCTCAGTGAGTACACAATGAGCGATTTACAGCGTAGTGATTTTACCCAACATCCCTATGCATACACGCTGAGTGAAATCACCCAGTGTGTATGCACCTTAACACTTTGCTTCCGGGCTTGGATCCCATGTCCCTACTGCACATGCAAAGCTTCAGTGCAGTTTGACATTATTCACTGTTGCGGATGTTTCGGGTAAATGCAATATCTCAGCTCAGAAAAGTAATCGACAGCTGGGATAAAAGAATATTATTTTCAGCACATTTCAAGCTACATAGAACTATTTACCTACCTCACTTCCTTATTACCTACATGTAAGCCAAAAGTTAATTGTCAGATTTTTTTTCTTACAAAATAGTCAGTGTTTTGGGATTTGAACAAAACCAGTCCCTGGTGAAGGTGAAGTAAGGCCAGTGACCACTAGAGGCCACTCTACTCAACAGATTGCTCCTTTGTGTGCTAAAAGATGTCTTAGCAGAAAGTGAAAGCTAATTTAGCAGGGACACTGGTCTGTTATAAACTTGCTGGATATGGAGAGAGGGAGCTGTGAAGACAGAGAATGGAGGTAGGAGCAGATAGGGGGCGGGGTGGGGTGGGGTGGAGCGTTTGTGGGCTAAAAGTGGTACATAGTTAGTTACCTCCCCTCCTGCATTCTGCAGGAGACTCCCTGACATAGCAGCAATCTCCCTCTCTCCCTCATTAGTCTAGCAATCTCCCTCATGTCACCTAGCCCACATTACACTGTTACATCATAGTTACCTCCCCTCCTGCATTCTGCAGGACACTCCCTGACATAGCAGCAATCTCCCTCTCTCCCTCATTAGTCTAGCAATCTCCCTCATGTCACCTAGCCCACATTACACTGTTACATCATAGTTACCTCCCCTCCTGCATTCTGCAGGAGACTCCCTGACATAGCAGCAATCGGTACTTATGTAGTAACTGGGCTGCCGATTTTGAAATCGGGTCCATCGCATCGCATCGCACCCGACCAAATCACATGCGATGCGATGCGATGCGATGCGATGGACCCGATTTTTCCATAGGATTCAATGTTAAAATGGACTGAGTCCATTTTAACATGGAATTCAATGGGAAAAAGGGGTCCTTTTCATACCCCTACTATCCAAGTGGGCATGGAGTTGGATATAAACCTGTGGCGAGCGTAGCGAGCCACCGAGCCCGAAGCGTGGCGAGCGTAGCGAGCCCCGCGAGGGGACACAGAATACCGTCCCCTCGCGGGGCTCGATTCGCTCGCCACGCTTCGGGCTCGGTGGCTCGCTACGCTCGCCACAGGTTTATATCCAACTCCATGCCCACTTGGATAGTAGGGGTATGAAAAGGACCCCTTTTTCCCATTGAATTCCATGTTAAAATGGACTCAGTCCATTTTAACATTGAATCCTATGGAAAAATCGGGTCATCGCATCGCATCGCATCGTATGCGATGCGATATCGCATCGCATCGCATCTGATTGTATGCCTTAACTTAAGGCATACAATCAAAAAATCGGCAGCCCAGATACTACATAAGTACCCAGCAATCTTCCTCTCTCCCTCATTAGTCTAGCAATCTCCCTCATTTCACCTAGCCCAAATTTCACTGTTAATTATTTTGGGGAAAAAAGGAATGAGAGATAGATACATTTACATTGAACCATCAGCACCATTTCCCAGCACTTTACCAAGTATAGTATCTGTTACTAACTGCTTTGGGGCTCATCTACATTTGGATATAAGTCATTATAAAAGATTCCTCACAGATGCAGCAGTGCACACCACGCTTCTAGGTGGCACGTTCACAATCTCTTTTCACAATCTCTCCATATATGGAACTTGACACGCCCTTTGGGTGGACCATGACACGCCCGCTCAATGCGGCGCTTTGCAAAATTCTACTACCAACTATAATCTCCCTGAAACTAGTTTTCAAAAGTAGGTAAGTATGGTGGTAAAAATGGTCACAGCTCAAAGTGAAAGTACATTGCTGAAGCAGTCTTTTTCACGGGCTTTTAACTAGTGGAATTTATAATGTACTATACCGCACCGTAACAGCATCTTCCCTGCCCCAGCACATTTTCACATAAGTGTCATGGAACAATTCGGTCAAAATTTTTTGTACTTAGCAGGACATGTATGGTTCTTAGGTATATCATAGTATTTTTGTTCTGCTTACACAATTCTTCTAGACCACATTATGCAAACGCATGGAATAATCCAGTGTATATATTTCTTACAGAAGGTTATTCCAGGGTTGCCTACCCTCCCGGATTGGCCAGGAGGATCCTGAAAATGGGGTCCCCCTCCCGGCCCCCTGGAAAGGTGTACAATCCTCCCGGATTCACCCTCTGCAATCTGCCTGGCCGCCTCCTTGAATTACCGCGATTTGCGGCTTTTCGCGGTGAGGGGTGGGGCTAAATACGCAAATTGTGTCATGTAGTCCCGCCCCCTCCTCGAGGTCCTGCAAATCGGGGGATTTTAAGTGCTGGGGGCAGGGCTTGATGACGTCTACATCAGGCCCCCGCCCCCAGAAGTGATGCTGTCAGTCTCCAGAACTATCACCTTAAACCAGGCATGGCCAAACTATAGCCCTCCAGCTGTTGTGAAACTACAAGTCCCATCATGCCTTTTCACAGTTTTGCTATTATGGAATGCTAAAACTATGGCAAGGCATGCTGGGATGTGTAGTTTCACAACAGCTGGAGGGCCACGGTTTGGCCATGCCTGCCTTAAAGCATGTGATAATTCACATATGGCTGTGGCCCTGCTCATTAGTCAGAACCTTTCAGTCTTTATGCCAATATATTGCTCATTTGAGACTTATTATATTTTCTGTAACTGCTGAAAGTAGGGAGCCATCAGGGAGACCATTATTTGAAGCAACAAATATTTAAATTTATTTTTAAATGATATCGGTTATGAACACATTAATGTGGATTGTGTATTCATTATTGTTGCCAAGACGGAGTAATGATTCCGGCAACGTCCAAGGTTAAGTAAGTTTGGATTCCGTTTGTGGAGCTAAAAACTCATGCGAGAGCCAAAAATCAGGAACGTCTCCAAATTCGCTCAGTTCCTTCCCCCTTTCCTGATCCATGCTGCAAAAAGATAATTATTTTATGGATCATGCGCTCAGATCAGGACATTGCTCTGCTCATCGTCCCCAGAAACGTCACATACTCTACAATGAGGAGCATAAATCCATAGACGGTTCCAGATTACTTGTCCACTTATTATGTCTCCATTCTACCCGACTATGCTTACAAGCTAATGGCTTTTAATATTCAAAATAATAATTTGTCTTCTAAGAAAAGACCCCCACAGGCTCCCAGTACTGTCCCGCTGAGACAGTATTGCTAATGTTGCAACAGCTGAGACGCTGCACATCGAAACCTAAGGATGCCCGGACCATTTCATAGTGACAATTGCCCTTTTTTACTGATCCAGTTTTACGTCACAATTAAATGTTATATTTGTGATCATAACACCATGGTAATGAGTAATGTGCGATGCTAAGTGCTAAGGCCATTATGCACAAACAATGGGCCTGTTCTCTAGGCTGCGTATGTTTGTCAAAAAAGTTAAAACACACAAAATGTCTACATGGACAGGCCGACATGAGTTTCTCACATTTTTATGGTATCATTGTCAACCCCTGAGCATGTGGAACCCCAATAAGTGTAGTTTGTACCCTTGCATAGTTAGCGTGGATGCATGAAAAAGTCCAAATACATTTTGTGAAAATGCATGTCAACCTTTTCATGTGTCGACCATTTGTCAGTGTTGACCTAGTGCATGTCGTCCTTTTGTCGATGTCAACCTATTGACCGTCTACCTAGACATTGGGGGGTATTCAATCCCGGGTCACGACTGTCGGTACGTCCCGACAGCCGTGACCATGGTCCATTTCCGTTTTGCTTGACCGCAAATCGCCAGGTGGGATTCAATGTCCCGCCTGCCGATAGTCAAAAAGTGGGCGTGTCCACATAAATGGCTGTGGATTGTCGAGATCAATCCGTGATCACGACAATTCACGGCCTTTCTCGGCAAAACGGGCCCGACAGCATCTAAAGTCGGGCCCGTTCTGTCGATCTGCCTCTTCAACGCTGTCAGCCAAGACAGCATTGAATGGGCACCTGCCAATATTTCCCCCATCGGAAATAGCGGCGGGGATTAAATACCCCCATTGTCTGCGATCCATAATGTCAAAATATTGAATGTACCTAGATATTGTCTGTGAGCCATTCGATACCCCCAACCCAAAATCGTTCCAATTTTCATGAGCGGCCAGAGTAACTATTTTATTTAACTAATAATTATTGGTCGTTTTTGTTAAAGGCTCTTTTTTGTTATAGTACCATTAAAGTTAGGACCAGTTTTCTGTAAAAGGAAAAAAAGATGGAGAAGATGCAGGTGTATGTGGTCAGTGGTGGAACTTCATCCAGGACAAAATCATCCTTCCCACCCCTCCCTATAAGACACTGACCGGTCTCATTCATACAGCGGATCAGTGCTACAAAGATGCCGTATGGCAGCTTGTGTATCATACTGCAATGACTCACATGTATCTTCCTGAATTCAGCCCCTTCCCTGATGTTTGGGGTTTACTCACGTGCGTGCGTCTATATGCACATGGGCAAACCCCGAGAGCGAACTACCAAGCCATTCAATCGAGGAGGGGAGGGAAAGGGGCGGGCAGGGGGCGGTAGCAGGGCGTTCCCCTGATAATGCAGGTGTGGTGATGCCTGCTCGGGGCGGAACTAAAGGAACCCGTTCCTGCTGCAAAGATAGATGAGAAAGAATATGGCTTACATTAAATATTTATTTTTGAGATGTAGCTTTCTTTTTCCCAATATACTTCCCAATATACTTGTTAAGCTTTAAACATCATTTGTTTGGTCTTGGCACTTTTCAAATGTATGTGTCTAAAGGTGGCCATACACACGCAGATTTATCTTCAGATCTGGCTGGTTGGAACAAAAACATGGTTATGAATGAGAGCAAATGACAGTTGACCATTTGCTTGGAAATGCTGGAAAACTGACAAACTGTCACTCATCCATAACCATGTTTTTGTTCCAACCAGCCAGATCTGAAGATAAATCTTACTAGTGTATGGGCACCTTAAGTTAATATGTTTGAATGTTTCACAATATCTAAATATGGAGTCATACTGACCAATTTGTTACCGAAAGGTACTTTAATGATATCTAAATACTTACAGCATGACCATGCATGTCAAAGAACAGAACTGTATAATGTGCTAAATGTCATTCTAAAATGAATTGTACTTTTAGATCAAATGCACCTAATTGTTTTACAATTAATTCCCCCACTTGATTTGTAAATCATTGTTAATGGGTACACTGATATCTGGTGGAGATAAAAAAAAAAACATATCAAATTGGCTTCAAAAACATCAACTTGTCTGCAAGAAAATCCAGAGCTGACTTGCAAAATGTGAATTTTCACTGCCTGCCGTGACACATACATGACATCAGAAACCTTCCGACTGCGAGACTTCAGGAAACGATACAACAATGATTTGCAAATCAGGTTGCCGTCAATATGGAAAGCACCCCTCCGCCATTCTGCAATGTTAATGTGTAATGTTTCATCTAGAAAGAAGCCCTATTCTTATTGGTCCACTTCCCCCAGTTTTATATTTACTTGTGACTGATGTTCTCTGCATTGATCATCTCTACAAACCTGCACTTACCCAACATACTCCACTTTATCTTCAGATCCCCTTGGTCCAACGGCCGGTCAAAGGTGAAGGCGGTAGCATGGGATCGACGCGTTTGGGGGAAAAAAAGGGGCTGATGTTGGCAGACAAATGCGTTCCAAATGCACCCTTAGACTGTTGACAATGTACAGCATCAGTGGTTGCCAGGTCCATGGAAGTGCGGCATTGTTCAAAAGAGTAGATCTGTGGAGAACATCAGTAACAAGTAAGTAATCCTATTTTATTGCAACAAGTAGACAGCTGTCATCAGTTCACATATTCTGTTATTAGGCCTTTAGCTAGCGTCACACTGCATGCTTGTAGCCTCTGTGTGCATTGTAATTGGTCTTCGGTGTGGGCGCCACTGACAAATTGTTTTGCTTTAGTTCATAATAAAATAATCATGGTTCAAAATCATACAAAAATCAGTTGCATTGGAAAACATGGATACATTATTACAACATTATTATATTGGATTCTTCCATATACTAAATTGCATTTACTGTTCTTTTTGTCTTAGCTGATAAGCCTCATTTATATACTATGTCCCCGGGCCCAACATGACACTCATTTGTTAATAAACTGTGATAAAGGGAGTACGTATGTCAGCAAGAGCACATATACTGTACAAGAAACAATTACTGGAAATGGATTTTTGTTAATGTTGAGCTGAATTGAAACCGGGACGGGGCTGTCAGTCAACATATTGAGGATCTATCTGTGTACTCTAGATCTAGTACACCACACCTGTTGGCTTGAGAGTAGCACGGATGTAACCACACACACACACACACACACACACATATATATATATATATATATATATATATATATATATATATATATATATATATATATATAATGTAGAGTATGCAAATTAATTTAATTTCCAAACTATTACATTGTTGTGCAAGTATTAAAGGCACAATAAAAACCTAATGAGAATAAATGTACATGGTACACAATAAAAATGGTTACCTGTTGGAACAAGATACACAACTAGTTGCTTAAATGCCTGAATAGTTTTCCAATTCCAAGTAAGAAATTACAGTACTGTAACTCATAGTAACATAGTAAATAAGGCTGTAAAAAGACATTAGTCCATCGAGTTCAACCTATCTAACTTGAGTAAGTCACATCTATAAGATTCCCTTAGTGGCCAAAAATGTATCCAGTTTTGATTTAAATACATTAACAGTAGTTGCCGTAATCACCCCCACTGGTAATGAGTTCCAGAATGTCACTGCTCTATTGGTGAAGAATCCTCTTCTTAATTCAGTACAGAATTTCTTTCCCTCGAGCCTCAGTACATGCCCGCGTGTCCTAAGTATAAGCCTGTTAGTGACCAATCATCTCCCAGTTCCATATGATTCCCAATCCTGTAGTTGAACAAACCAATCATATCACCTCTCAACCACCGTTTCTCCACTGAAAACATATCCAGCCTGGTATAACCTATCTTTGTATTCCACCATTTATGTTTTATTATTGAATATTGTCATATAAAATGTATATATCATTTGCTATCATGTCCCCATGTGATATATACACAAAGAAGAAACATTACAACATATTACTGGATGTGTGCTGCAGAAGGGAAGGTTTTGACATGAGCCGGCATCAATTAAAAATGTCAATATCAACTAAAAAAGTGTTTCTTTTTGTGTTGCAGTTTCATGAAGGTCGCTGGCAAAGCAGTGGATGCAGTTACCTGGCAACAGTAGGTATTCTGATTTTTATGAAATATTTATTTAATTTATATGTTATACAGGTCTCCTAATGGATTTCTTTACTTTTGTTTAGCTTTTATATAATGTTTTTAGAAGTCATATACCCACTAGGATGTAGATTTGGCTTTAAATGACACCTTTCTTTAGCCAACCATGATTCATTGTTTTCTATTGTTATAATTATGTGAAAAACTGGTACAGTAGGTTTCAATAATATTCGGGTTGAAAATTCTAGATCAGAGGTGGCCAAACCGGTCCTCGACATCTACCAACGGTTCACGTTTTCCAAATCCCCTTGCCAGTACACAGCTGTAGTCATTACTAACTGTCATATTTCCCAGACTCCCTAACTGGTGCATAGCTGTAGTCATTACTAACTGTCACATTTCCCAGACTCCCTAACTGGTGCACAGCTGTAGTCATTACTAACTGTCACATTTCTTAGACTCCCTAACTGGTGCACAGCTGTAGTCATTACTAACTGTCACATTTCCCAGACTCCCTAACTGGTGCACAGCTGTAGTTATTACTAACTGTCACATTTCCCAGACTCCCTAGCTGGTGCACAGCTGTAGTCATTACTAACTGTCACATTTTCAAACCTGCTGCATTCATTCCTACTATTGATCCACAGGTGGCCTAAAACACATGAACTGTTGGTAGATCTTGAGGACAGGCTTGGCCACCTCTGTTCTAGAGGGAGATGGACAGTCCTGTTGGACATGAGGGTCACAAGAGAAGTTGTAGAGAAAGTGAGAGTTACATGTGGTTATCAGTGGGTGCTAAGGCACCACTTATTGGTAGAGTGTAGAGGACTGGATGGAGTGTATAGGCCCTTATTCTGCATCGTGCGGTACGGCCCGCGTGCGGCCGTACCGCCGATGTTTTTAGTCTGCACATGCGCAGAGGTCAATCTGCGCATGTGCAGCCCCATTCGCCGCAGACGTATTTCGTCCGCCGCAAAGGGGGCGTATAGGGGCGTGAGGGGCTTCATACCCTCATTTCCCTATGTATACGCCCCGCGTTTCATGGGCGTTCCCATGCAAACGCGGGGCGTATGCATGCTAATGAGGGTATGACGCCACTGATGGGGGCGGAAAGCTGACGTCGCCGGATGTCAGCTCTCAGCCCCCATACAAGCTAACACACGGACGATTGTCCGTGTGGTCTCAGCTTGCGGGAGCTGCTGTGGCGTGCGGCCCTGCCTTCGATGGTCGACGACCATCGAATGCAGGGGGCAGCTCCCACCATGGTGGAGGCGTACGCCCCACCATTTTTATGCGGATCGCCAGCCGTCCGTGTACGGACGGCCGTGGCGATCCGTCTCGTGGGCGGGGATTGGTTTGTGCGGCCAGAGCACCGTGTGCGGCTCTGGCCGCACCAACCAGAATAAGGGCCATAGTTTGGTATGAAGGTGGCAGGAATGGGTAAGGCCTTTGTAGGTTAGAGTAAAGTAGATTAAGGGGGAATTCAGTTATCCACAATGCTTTCTTGTGGCTAATTGCTTCACCCCACCCTTTCCAATTGTCTCTAACTAACGACCCAGCCATGCTTCCCACAGGTTCGTTCCTCTATGCTTTATATACTGATGAGCGAGCTAAACAGCAAGCACGCATGGCACGCTTCAATGATAAACTTGGTTCACAAAATTATTATTGCTCGGCTCCCATATTGGATAGGCTAATGGCTAATATACCTTAAACTTCCTCAAGAACTGCACTACACAATAGTGAAAACTGCGGTTTTCAAGATTAGGGGACTCTCTTTTATACTATGTAAGGATAAGCCGAAACAAGCTGCTGTTCTTGTTCCCGATGTTACTTCTCTTCTAATTGATCACTACCCCTAAGTTGGATTCTGTAGAAGATGTTTAACCAGCAAACAGTCTGGCAGACCTGGAAGGCAGAGGTAAATAAGTCACGGCAAATGTTGAGCTAACATATCTTTGGAACAACATATATTAAACAACAGGCAGGCAGGATGAGGACAAATGAAGAGTGTCACAACTGTGGATTTTTGGGAACCCAGTTTCGACATAGGTGAGCTGTGGTGGATACAATGTCTGCACATAAACTAGGTAACATGGGTGTTGACAGAACTTCCTAACAGAGGCACGGGGTCTAACTGACCAGCGGTTTTCACTAGGGACCCCTGCAAGGAAGTTTAGAGACTTGGCTGCATCTGGTCAGCAGGTCGCAGCCCTCTGCAGAAAGTACCCTCCGTTAACCTAGTATACGAGGAGTCAACTGAACAGAACTCCTGTCTGATAACTTAGTCGGAAAGATACAGGAGCACAGTGGAGCGGACTGAATCTGAGGATACCAGAATATTGCAGTATAACCTATAGGTAGAGTCCCTGGACTGGAACAACTGAGCAAAGTCTCTAGGTAAAACAACAGAAGTATGCCTCTTTGGCAATAACAAAACTAGTTAAACTCAGGATTAACTTAACATGGCCTCCTTTGTAGAGATGAGCGGGTCCGGATCCCCGAGATCCGACAGATCCGAATATCAGGGATCCAGGCCAGATCCGTGCCGGCTCGGGAGTTCCCGCCTGAATTCCGGACCAATAACGAGGCTGAACATCATCATCGCGCTGTCGGATTCTCGCGGGAGCGGGATCTTATAAAAGACGCACGCGCGCCCCGCCATCTTCACTCCAATCTTGGAGAGGGAAGAGGGTGGTTGGGAAGCTCCGTGTGCTCCGTGCTGTGCTCTGTGCCATGTGCTCCGTGACCTGACCTGTGCCCTCACTGCCCTGTGCTGTGCTCCGTGCCATGTGCTCCGTGCTGTGCTGTGCTCCGTGACCTGCCCTCACTGCCCTGTGTTGTAGACTTGAGAGTCAGTGACTGTTTATAGGCCTGAGCCCTGTAGTGTGATTTAACTAACTAGGTGCTGCAGTGCTCACACGCAGGGGCTGCAGTGTCCACTGTCCAGGGGCTGTCCTGTGGCCCGTGCCCTGTTGTGATTTATTTAGCCCTAAGCCCTGTGTTGTGATTTATTTAGCCCTGAACCCTGTGTTTTTGTGATTTAACTAACTAACTCAGTGCTGCAGTGCTCACACACAGGGGCTGCAGTGCTGCTGAGTAGTACACTGTGTACAGGGGCTGCAGTAATACAAGGGGCTGTGTCCAGTGTGACGGCCTATATCTTATCCATTGTCCAGTGTCACGAGTCACTCACGACATATATCCTGTGTCCATAGGCGTGCGCAGCCCGTTTTATTAGGGGGTGCACCATTGGAGGGGGCGTGTCCATCACTATCTACTGGGCGTGTTCATCATCTCCTTTTATTACACATAATGAAACACACTAGACATAATGTCACGCACAATAATGCCCATCACACATGCCACACACCGTAATGCCCATTACACATTATGTTAGGGCTTAAAAAAATATTATTAAAACAGGGACAATAGGGACTGTGCACGTCGAAGGCGCGCGCCAAAAATTAACACATACTTACATGCATATTACACATCACACAGCCATTACATAGTATACCACATTCCATAATGCCCATTACACGTTGTACGTGTAATTCCCATTACATGTTACGCCTCACACCATGATGCCCATTACACGTTACGCCTCAGACTGTGATGGCCATTACAGATTATGCCATGGGGGGGGGATGTGAAATGTTCTTTGCCAGGAGTCACATGCTCCCTGGGAAGGGGGTGGTTAAATGCTCGTTGACAAGGGGAGTTTCATGCTCATTGCTGGGGGTGCGCATTGCACACCAGCGCTCCCGTGAATCCACACTTCCGGGTAGCGCTGTGCACTCTTCTTATAAGATGCCCACCGGAGCCGCAGCCTCCTTCCCTTTTGAGCTGCTGGCCGGATGCTGCACGCCGCACACTGAAGCTACTTTACCTGTCAGCGGCAGGCAGCATCTGGTCAGCCGCTCAAAAGGGAAGGAGGCTGTGGCGGGCACGGGACACTTGTACCCCAAGTGCCCAGGGGCAAATGCCCGCCCGCACACATAGTATACACACACACACACACATACAAAAAAAAAAAAAAACGGTTTAACCTCAATATCCCTGGAATCAAATAATCCATATGGATCCGCCTGGTATCAGATTGAAGGCCCAGCGATTTGGGTTCGACTGAAATCAACCTCGAGCTTCAGTGATGCCGAAGGGGGAACTGGCAGCCATTGAACTGGGTGGGGGTCGGAATTAGCGGGTCCCATGTTATCCTATAGGGAAAACGTTCCAGCTTTGCCTGGCAGTATCTCCGGTTCCCAGGGGGCTAGAGACACGGGGCTGGGCTCGTTGGAAAGCCCCAGCCCTCAGCTATGATTTAGGAGGTGCCTGTGCACCCCTGGCACCCCCCTTGCGCACGCCTATGCCTGTGTCCTGTGTGACGACATATCCTGTGTCCAGTGTGACGACATATATCCTGTGTCCAGCGTGACATATATCCATTGTCCAGTGTGACGACATATATCCAGTGTCCAGTGTGACGACATATATCCAGTGTCTAGTGTGACGACATATATCCTGTGTCCAGTGTGACGACATATATCCTGTGTCCAGTGTGACGACATATATCCAGTGGCCAGTGTGACATCTAACCATTGTGTGACGGCATATATCCAGTGTCCAGCGTGACATATATCCATTGTCCAGTGTACAGGAGCTGTGTCCAGGGGCGGTGTCCAGAGGCTGTGTCCAGTGTGACGGCTGTGTCCATTGTCCAGGGGCTGTGTCCAGTGTGACGGCTGTGTCCAGTGTACAGGAGCTGTGTCCAGAGGCTGTGTCCATTGTCCAGGGGCTGTGTCCAGGGTGACAGGCTGTGTCCAGTGTCCAGGGGCAGTGTCCAGGGGCTGTATCCAGGGGCAGTGTCCAGTGTCCAAGGGGCTGTGTCCAGTGTGACAGGCTGTGTCCAGTGTAAAGTAAGAAAAATAAATAAAAGTAATAAATATAAATAAAAACACATTTTTGGAGGATGATGGAGGAGGAAATAGTGGGAGTGCTGAAGCTGCTACCACCAGTCATGACAAGGCCGATACCTCTTTGTATTTGCTGTTTGGAGCAGTTCTCTTTTTTTGGGATAGTTTATTAAACTGCCACCCTGTCTGCCCCTGCAGTGCCGCTCTGCCAGGTTGGAAGTGTAAGGTCCACATGTATGTGATGCCGACTGCTGTCGCTTAGCTTAGTCATCCAGCTACCTCGGTATACCCTTTTGGTCCAACTACAGTAAATTAAAACAATTTTGTAGGCTGTGAAGTGATCAAAATTGACTAGAAATGAGTGGAAACTAATGTTATTGAGGTCAATAATACTTTAGGGGCAAAAACAGGCCCAAATTCTGTTATTTTAGCCATTTTTAGCATTTTTTTCAGAAAAATCCAGATCCAAAACCAAAACCCACAAGGGTGGTTTTGCCAAAACCAATCCAGATCCAAAACACGAAGGGAGATCCAGATCCAAAACCAGAACCAAAACCCGAAAAAGTGGCCGCCGCACATCTCTACTCCTTTGTGAATAACAGGAAACAAGGATACAGGATAACTTAAGATGGCCTCCTCGGCGGAAAACTTCATCGGAAACAACTTAAATAGGCAACAAAAGCAGGACCCGGGAACACTGCAAAGCTAGGCGCTCAGGGCTGGAGACTTGACTGCTGCACTGCGGCTGAAGGTCTGATAAACAACTGGACACAAGACAGCATGTTAATGGCACTAGATGGAGAAAGCCAGCTGGAAACCGGATGACGTCTGTGGACCGGATAGTGGCAGGTTACCAACAGTGACTGGGAACAGGATGCGGGACTGAGCCGGATCTCACACAGTGTCTGGATAGCTGCTGAAGACGGGGTAGCGACAATAGCGATTAGAAACTGGATCATGGTAATGTACCGCAGCTCAGCAACGGAGGTCTGGGTTGCGGCTTGGAAGTCTGGCAAGGGCTAAATGCGGGTAACAGTTTGAAGTACAAACAGGATCCAGGTACAGGAGCGAAGTAGCAACAGAACTGTTGTCTGATAGCAACAAGCGTCCAGAACAGGTGTCAGTAAGAGGAGCTTGTACAGCGATGATGATCCGGAACATGCAGCCGGTAGACAAGTTACTGAAGACAGTTTCTGAGTCTGTTAGCAGGATATTTACCTCCTCCCAGCCTTGCATTAATTGGAGGAAAGGACAGGGGGGAATCTGCGATCTGAGGCATGAATTCAGGAGACTTAAGGTGAGCCAGCAATGCGGAGACTCATTGGCAGCATGAATGCAAACAGAACAGAGTCAGATTGAGAAACAGAGCAAAATCAAAAGTCATGTAAGCTTGAATAAGCAGATCTTTTGACTGTCAACCTTCCCATTGTCGAGCTAATGCTTGTGTCAACCTTTCGATCCTGCTGACTTTAGCCATGTAGATCTATTTCAGGTGTCGACCTACTGTAAAGGTGCCCATACACTAGTAAGATTTATCTTCAGATCTGGCTGGTTGGAACAAAAACATGGTTACGGATGAGTGACAGTTTTTTCAGTTTTCCAGCATTTCCAAGCAAATGATCAACTGTCATCTGCTCTCATCCATAACCAAGTTTTTGTTCCAACCAGCCAGATCTGAAGATAAATCTGCGTGTGTATGGCCACCTTAAGCCATGTCAATCTTCAGTGGTTGACCCAATACTTGTTGACCTACATTGGGTCAACCCAATGACCCCTACCCAATAGAACTCCCATCTTAGTTCATTCTCCCCTAGGGTTCTATTGGTATATTCCCGTATGTATAATACCATCCTATGACTTTTTCTTCTACAGAGCTTGTTGAATGGATTGACAGAAAACTAGTTTCTATAGATAATATACCCTAGCGAGATGCTGTTGAAAAGGAATTAATTCAGACTCTATCTTGTAAATGACATGTTAGCATTCTTCAATATAAAATTGGCTGGAATAATTGTTTGCCTATAGGTGTCTTTCTTTCTCTCCAGCCTTGGAAAAGTAATTTACAGCCCCGTTGGGAACCTCATGGTCTGCAATCTTATATTCTGAAAGAAAAATACACAAGAATCAGAATCTGGCAACTTAATATTTCATATCACTTTGAATGAGATTCACCCCCTCCCCCTCTTATCACGAACCGCTCTCTTGTAGCCTTCACCCCCCCTATTCCCTAACAGTAATGGAATGTATTCCAGCATGTTTTGCTAAGCAGTGCGATAGCTATCATTTGGCAGCACTAAATGCGTCTAGCTAGGGGTGTAGGATTTGTTCATGTATAAGGGACTGAGACAGAGGTGGAGGAAGTGCCGATATGTACGAATCAGAATCAGCTTTATTGGCCAGGTATACTTGCGTATACTAGGAATTTGTGTTTGGTTTGCTGTGCAGCAGCCAGGTGGGTAACAAGTAAACAGCATACAGTATAAACAGGTGGGGGAACATGTACAGTCATACAGAAAGTTATTCCGAGGGGACACTGTGTTAAGGTGGCCATACATCTACAGATCGATTGTCAGATCCGGCTGGTTGGAACAAAAACATGGTTATGGATGAGTGACAGTTTGGCAGTTTTCCAGCATTTCAAAGCAAATGGTCAACTGTCATTTGCTCTCATCCATTACCAGGATTTTGTTCCAACCAGCCCAATCTGACAATAGATCTGTAGATGTATGGCCACCTTTAGATTATGTGCAAAGGGTTATGGCGCGACTAGACAGTGAGGCGTTCATGAGAAACTTTTTAGGCTTCTGGTGGACCTGGTGGGAAAAGCCCTGTAGCGTCTGCCTGATGGCAGCAGGTTAAACAAGCCATGGCCAGGATGTAGTAGGTCCTTGACTGTCTTCGTTGCCCGCTATATTGCTCTGGACAGATACGCAGCACAGAGACGCAGCACAGAATCGGACACAGGGTATGAAAAATGTAGAGGTGTTTCTGAGAGGTAATATGATGGGGGTGGGCTTGGAAGCCACACGGGCGCTTCACCAAAAGCAAAGTGTTCACTCTGGGGCCATACTAAGACCATATGATTGTGCTACCAATGGTTCATCCAGGGCCTGATGAAAGGTTCCAGGTACCCTAGGCTAGTACACATGTAGCTCCCCTTGTAATGCTTCTGAATACACGTGTATAAGTGCTCAGGAACTCGACAGTCATACGGCCCATGTGCATGTAATGAAGGTCATACAACTGCCATGTAGGATCTAATGCTTTTGGCACGTCAAGGAGACTTTGGCATTAGGTTGCCCAGTTGGCGCTGTAGCTCCATGTTATTACGCCCATGTGCTTTTGTATCCCCAGTCCAGCCCGTCACTGTCCCGGGTGCCGGACGGGTTCCCGACAGTCGCGATTCCGACAGTCGTTTACCCGATGTCGGGATCCCGACTGTCAAAATGCCGACAGCCGGGTGCCCGACAGCCACCCACTATTTTCCCTCGTGGGGGTTCACGACCCCCATAGAGGGAGAATAGAATAGGTGGCTCACGTAGCGAGCCACCGTGCCCGCAAGGGGCTTTTTTGCGCTCGCCGTGCTGTCTGACTCCGGGCAGTCAGGATCCCGACATCGGGATAATGACTGTCGGGATCCCGACTGTCGGAGTCCCGTACCACAACCGACTGTCCCCCATACCTCCTCCGCCTCCTCCACCACACACCGGCAATTTGAAATCACTAAAACCTCCTGCTTCTCACCGAAGCAGCTGGAGAATTCACATGAAACTGATACAATGCATCATATATTAAACATGTACCGATCCCAAAAGGCTAGAATGAAAAGGAAAGCATGGAAGAACTGGCGATAATTGTGGCATCTTTCTATTTTTATTGCAGTATTGATAAATATACGTTCTGTATCCATAATATACATGTGAGGCGTATGTCCATCTTCTAGCAGAAAGCTTTGTGAGAACATATCTTGGAATATGAGATTCCTGTGAGATTCTATTTCCTTCAAGCAACAATACTAATGAAAGCACATAAGTGTTACTTCCACATCCTTAAATCTGGCATCTAGATAAGACAGGCTGTTGTAGGAATAAACTGGAGACATAGTTGATGTCTATCTGCTCGTCTGCGCACACAATCGCTATTAGATGGGGGATGGGTTGTACAATGACATAATACACAGGTGTACCCATAGTCTCTGAAGCAGGGAGATGGTTCTGGCAGTGGGAAGTTATCACAACAGTCAGACGGAGAGTTTATATTTAAATAGGATTATAGATTTTTTTAAATTACTGATTTTATCAATGTCCTACACTCTGCAATTGTCGACCCGAACAGCCAACCCTATATAATAAAAGGCTAATGCTGCTCCTTGCCTCTATGGGGGGAATTGAAGTGATTGCGCCATGGCAGCCACTAGATACAGTAGCACCCAAAGCATTGTTGCCTAACTTCCTGCATTCTGCAGGAGACTCCCTGACATATCAGCAATCTCGCTCTCTCCCTCATTAGTCTAGCAATCTCCTTCATGTCTCCTAGCCCACATTACACTGTTATATCATAGTTACCTACCCCCTGCATTCTGCAGGAGACTCCCTGACATAGCAGCAATCTCGCTCTCTCCCTCATTAGTCTAGCAATCTCCTTCATGTCTCCTAGCCCACATTACACTGTTACACCACAGTTACCTACCCTCCTGCATTCTGCAGGAGACTTCCCGACATAGCAGCAATCTCCCTCTCTCCCTCATTAGTCTAGCAATCTCCCTCATGTCACCTAGCTCACATTACACTGTTACATCATAGTTACCTCCCCTCCTGCATTCTTCAGGAGACTCCCTGACATAGCAGCAATCTCCCTCTCTCCCTCATTAGTCTAGCAATCTCCCTCATGTCACCTAGCCCACATTACACTGTTACATCATAGTTACCTCCCCTCCTGCATTCTGCAGGAGACTCCCTGACATAGCAGCAATCTCCCTCTCTCCCTCATTAGTCTAGCAATCTCCCTCATGTCACCTAGCCCACATTACACTGTTACATCATAGTTACCTACCCTCCTGCATTCTGCAGGAGACTCCCTGACATAGCAGCAATCTCCCTCTCTCCCTCATTAGTCTAGCAATCTCCCTCATGTCACCTAGCTCACATTACACTGTTACATCATAGTTACCTACCCTCCTGCATTCTGCAGGAGACTCCCTGACATAGCAGCAATCTTCCTCTCTCCCTCATTAGTCTAGCAATCTCCCTCACGTCACCTAGCCCACATTACACTGTTACATCATAGTTACCTCCCCTCCTGCATTCTGCAGGAGACTCCCTGACATAGCTGCAATCTCCCTCTCTCCCTGATTAGTCTAGCAATCTCCCTCATGTCACCTAGCCCACATTACACTGTTACATTTTGGGAGGAAAAGGAATGAGAGACAGATACATTTACATTGAATCATCAGCACCATTTCCCAGCACTTTACCAAGTATAGTAACTCTTACTAAATGCTTTGTGGCTCATCTACATTTGTATATAAGTCATTTTAAAAGATTCCTCTCAGATGTAGCAGTACACACCCACGCTTCTAGGTGCCACGTTCACAATCTCTTTTCACAATCTCTCCATATATGGAACTAGACACGCCCTTTGGGTGGAGCATGACATGCCCCCTCAATGGGGCGCTTTGCAAAATTCTATTACCATCTATAATCTCCCTGAAACTAGTTTTCAAAAGTAGGCAAGTATGACCCAAAGGACCAATTCATGTGCTGCCCAGGCACTAACATTACTGCTATTTTGTTCCATCATTTTGACAGTTACTAGATTCTGGCTGTGGCTGCCATTTTTAGTGATTTCTGTCTTCGGTGACAGTCGCCACGGGCCTCCAGAGGGGTAAGTATAATATATGGGTGCGGTGTGGGCCCCCTGGACCCAGGGACCCGTGTGCACCGCGCACACTGCAACCATTATATGATAATTGTGTATGGATGTAACCTAGCAACAATTATCTGTCAGGAATAAGGAATCTTTCAGCATGCCAGACAGATGCAAATAATTTGTGCCTGGATCTGACAGTGAATATACCAGGGTTGTCTACTTTTAAAGTCACCTCTCCGGGAGAAGCCCGGAAATAAGACTGTCAGCAGCACTTTGGGGGGTGGGGCCTGCTGTAGACATCATCAAGCCCCACCTCCAGCACTGCAAATTCCGCAATTCACAGGTGTTCGAGGAGGGGCAGGGCTAAATGACGCGATTTGCATCCGGGAGGGTTGACCACCTTTCCGGGGGTCGGGAGGGGACCCGATTTTCTGGAGCCTCCCTGCCATTCTGAGAGGGTAGGCAACCCTGGGATATACCCACCATCAGACAGACAGACAGTGTATGTTCAGATAATCGATCTGTCTGTTTGATGACAAGTTTGGGCTGGGCACACATTATACAAGATTTTTGTGGGCAGTTTCTGATATCAGCGCTGAGCACTTCCAGGCGGTCCCAGTCACAGATTAGTGGCAGCCTCAGACCTACTCACATTTGCATAGATGGTAAAGACTCTTCCATGTTCTGGGAATTGCGAATGGATTTGCGAGTGGATCCCGGTTAGCGACTATATACTGTACTTGCAGTCAACCGCAAATTAACGATCCAAGGTGAATTAAGCCCCATATGCACACCCCCATAGGTTGTCTACATATGCAGTAGACTTCTGACTATATTGTCAGTGACAGCATGCACCGATTTCAAGTGAAATCATTAACAACATTGCACTGTTTGTGGTGTCATCTATAGCTGGATACGCACTAAAAATTATCTGTCCAATCTTTCTGGTCACGTATATGAGCAGTGACAACTGAATATTTGATCCCAAACACTAGAAAATGGACAAAAATGGGCGCACAGACAAAGGGACGTATTCAATCCTCGCCGCTATTTTCCAAAGGGGAAATATCGGCGGGTGCCTATTCAGTGCCGTCGGGCCCGTTTTGCCGATAATGGGTGTGAATTGTTGTGATCACGGCCCAATCTCGACAATCTACGGCCGTTGCTGATATATTATCACATTACCCCCAATATTGAAGAAATATATATACAATTTACAAACCTAGTTATATAGTTAAATACAATCCCCATTGTGTTGTGTCAGATTACTCTGCTAGTTGCTACTCCTAAATCCTTGTGACACATCCAGTCTGGTAATGTGTCCTGACACACATGTTGGGACTCTGTGCGCAAGGTGAACAATGCTTTGCTGTTACTGGCTGCAAGTTCTGTGCAATCGGCAGCTGTTCCCCACCCAGCTGCAATTCTGCCTCTCCCCCCTGAGTCCTAGAAAGGCCTGCACCTGGAACTTGCCTTGGGTTCAGCTGCAGACTTGCTTTGCGACGTGGACACAGTTTCGAAGACCTCACTTCCTTTTTTCAAACCAGCCTAGACCAATTTATAGAGACCTAATTTACTAAATTCCAGGGCTATGCTGGAACGGCAACAATAAATCATTTCAGATTTTTATTATAAGCTGTTACTATTAATAGTAACAGGTTTGTGTAATTAGAAAAGAGACTGAAGTATCTGTGACATGCAAAACATCTGTCTTGTTTAAATCCAGGGGTAACCTCTGCTTCAGTTGGTGTATGCCCCATTCATAAGCATCACTGTCTGGAACCAACCATTTTTCGAGGTTGAATTTATCAAGCACATGCTATAAAATGATAGATGCAAGCTGATTGGCTGCTACAAGCAACCTCCCCTTTGGTACACATCTCCATTATTTTTACTACTTGATAGACTGACATTAAAAATAAGAGAGACACAGGGGAAAGAGTAGTGAAATAGAAGCAGGAGAAAGAGAGAAAAGGAGGGAGAGAGGGGCAGATGTGACAGAGGGAGACAGGAAGATGATCACGGGAAGTAAGACAGGGGGTATATAGAGACAGTGTAGCAATCCCAAGTCAATTGCTAGTAGGTAATATAACTCTGGGTGCAAGCTCAACTTTTAATATCAGCACCTTCAACCCATGCACTCATGTGGTCGCACACAGATTCCTGTTTTTGGGTATCTGCGGTTTGACAAGGCGCAGAACCAATCCTGCATTATCGCCCTTAGATCCCCTTTGATGTTACCTGATTGACAGTGGCGTTGAGCGCATGGGGGCTGCTTTCCCAGGAAAGAAGGCATATTTCCCCCATTTTCTGGTAGGGGCAGGGCCGTATTAACAGCAGTGTGGGCCCCTAGGCAAAGCAATGCACTGGGGCCCTTACCCATTCTCCCCTCCTAGGGGTAGGGGGTGCTATCAGCAGCAGCTTTGATGTCCCACGGGTGGCAGGGGGTGCTCTATCTTCCACTCAACATGTAGGACCTGGAGCAGTAACTTCTGCTAATTACTCCTTTACTGCACAGGTGGTGGGAGGGTGAACACTAACGGGTGGAAGGGGGCACTGAGCTGAATGAAGGGTCCCTTGTAAATGACTTCCAGGGAGGTAGGGGGTGTTTTATATGCAGGGGAGGGTTGGATAATGGAGTGGGCTTAATATTCGTCATTTTCCGGTGGAAGGGCAGCTTGTTTGACTGCAGATATTGCCATTATAGGGAAATAGATTTCTTAGCCTTCAATAGTATAAAAACCTAGAGACCCAACTTTCAGGAGGTGCTGGGGACTTGGGGATCAGAGATCAGGAGCCACAGCAATCCATTGACAAAAATATAATATTGTACACCAGTACAGTAGTGCAATTACCAGGTCGGATGAGGACTGCTGCTTTGAAGTTGGATATCTCCAGTTCCCATGGGCCGATTTTCAAATGTCTGGTATCCCTGAAAAAAGGGGATCCTCAGCTATCAGCATAGGGCCCTTATACACCTGGGTTCCCGGGGCAAGTGGCCATTAAGCCCATACGAAAAGACGGCCCTGGGTAGGGGAGAGCCAAGGGTTTGCATGTTACCACGCAACTTTCCTGGCCTCGCAGTCCCCGCTTTCATTGGTCAGCTGAATAAACTAGAGTGTACTCCGCTGGTAATTTGCGTGGAACATCACGGCCATTGTTTGATCCCAGCTTGCAGTGCTAGGATCACAAATACATGAGGAGGTGTCTCTTCTACTGAGAAATCTCCTGCGTGCCCCTCCTGAATATTGGACCGAAATATAATACTGTTTGGATACAACATTGCATTTCAATTCATTGCTGAATCAGGCCCCTGTGTACAGAGCCCTAGAAGAGAAATATACTCATGCAGGTAGTTGGTACCAAGTGGATAGAGCCCCCTGACGGGCACATCTTGTCACTATGTTAAAGCCCCCCAACACTTATACGATTTGGGTCGATTTCACCAGATTCCGACGAATCAGGGCTGAAAAATTGGGTGAAATTCGCCTAATTTGCACGTGTTCGACATCCCATCCAATACGATGCACGGTCTCATGGGCACTGGATCGGAGTCGGAGGTCGGACCTGCTTGCACATCCGACCTCCTACTCAGACCCCCTCCCAGTGGCTGGGAACTGGGTCGCATGTGAGACATCACATGTTAAAAGGACCCCATGCAATGTATCACATGCGATCCTGTCACCTGGGAATGTCACGGCGGCTTAAGGGGGATCGGATGGCCATACACTGCTGCGACTCCTCGTAGTAGTGTATGTCCGCCTTTATTTTCTATTTGTGCGTCACTCGCTATTCATGTGTTTAACAGTATTTATATAGATGAATTAAGGGCCTTATTCAGACCTGTCCGCTAGGCTGCGTACACTCGCAGCCTAGCAAATAGGTCAGAGCCGCCCATTCCCCCTGCCCGCCTGCATCCCCTCGCTAGCATACAAGGGGATGTGTATGAGAACACATCCCCTCGCATGTGGCTGAAGGGGAGAGAATGACCATCGCCGACCATCACATTCATTCTCTCCCCTTCAGAAATAAAAGTCAGTCTTAACTGACATGTGCGAGTCCGAGGTAAGAGACAGACCTCTGCCGGTAGGCGAAAAAATGAATGCACTCAGCTGTTATTCAGTAGGACACAAATTAAACTTCAAAGAAAACGAAACTAGACAAGACTAGATTATGTTCTACGTCCCCCCCCCCCCCCATAAATAGAGAGGAACTTTATTAGTTTGTGCCGGGTTTATTGTGTTGTTTCCTTATTTTCAGTTGTTGCTCGTTTAATGTCCAATAAAAGTAGCTGTGGGATATGAGCAGACATGTGTGCGCCACCTCTCGCGGCTTGCAGGAGAGGGGAATAGTGGCGTGGGATGCCCCCCTCTCTCTTTGACCTCAGCTATGATGTAACAGTACACAGCCACGTTTCTAGGTGCCACGTCCACAATCTCTTTTCACAATCTCTCCATATATGGAACTAGACACGCCCTTTGGGTAAAGCATGACACGCCCCCTCAATGGGGCGCCGCTGTGCAAAATTCTATTACCAACTATAATCTCCCTGAAACTAGTTTTCAAAAAGTAGGAAAGTACGGCTAAGGTAAATGTTAATGCTTTTATTTCGAGGAATAATTTTGTTTCCCAAACTAGAGAATGTTTGAAACAGACCCAAGAATTCCATGTATCATTTCTATACGGTGTGTACAAATCAGAAACACAATCTGTAGAACGTATGGTAACGCCATGATTGTGGCTGTATTCCTCAGGGCAGGTTTCTGGGGCTACACAATCCAGACACCCCACCAGGAACAATTATACACACATCTCCGTTTCATTGCCGCAAACCTCACAGGAGCTCACAATTACGTCTTGAATTTCTTTTTAAGTCAATTAATTTGCTCTAATCAGACATGATACTTAGAAACGGATTGTTTTCCTAGCTGGGAAATAACGAGGGGGGTTTAGAACATTTTGGAAAAGGAAAAAAAAACTGGCAAGAAAAATCGGTAATTTTACCTTTGAGATTTCGCGTTTCCGTTCAGTCTTTGTGGGGGATGTCCTTCTAGTGCAGTGTATTGTTGCACATAGACACCCTGAACACAAAAGTGAGGTCATAGGTTGCTCTTGGTGGAAATATGGAGCAGAAGACGGTGTGCTGAAAGGTTACTGGCCAGTGTTACCGAAATATATGTCTTGAAACTGTTGGCGCTTACGAGCTGTCATATGTCATACTTAAAAGAACAGAGCAGTACACTGAGTAGGGCTGATATCATTTGACTCCCTACACAGTGCAGTTCATGTATGGATTAAATACTGTGCTAGGCTCCAATTAATGTACGAATTCCAGAGTTCCCAGTTAGCCTCATGCTCAACATTATTCGGCTATACTGTACATGCTGCCATACATAATCCTAATAGCACTTTATGATCGCTCTGAATGTCGGTAAATGATCAACATTATTTATTTATTGACAGTTATTTATATAGTGCACATATATTTGTAAGCAGCAGTGATAGCTCTGTACAGGGGCGTAACTACCATAGGAGCAGGGGGTGCAGCTGCTATGGGGCCCAGAGCTGAAGGGGGCCCATCTTTGCTGTCAAACTAATATGTTTTGCATACATTTATCACCATCAGTTGCTAAATAGGGGGCCCTTACAAACTTTTGCTATGGGGCCTACGAATATCTAGTTACGCCTCTGGCTCTGTATAATGATACATACCTCCCAACGGTCCCGTTGTTGGGATGGTCCGCCTCCCGCCCAGGGCCAGCAGGGTCCCGTGGCGGGTGGGGGGGGGGGGGGGGGCAGTTGGAAGTCCCCCCACCCTGACAGAATAGATGCTATGCGCATGTGAACAGCGTCTATTCAGCGGTTGAGAGGATGGGAAATGGGGGCGCAGTCCTCATGTGCATACGCCACACCTTCATTTGCATAAGCCACTTTAGAAAAGTTGGGAGGTATGTGATACAGCAGATGGCTTCTTGTCAGTATTTGCGGTGTGTCCTGCGACGTAGACCTGCTGTCCGTTCCATCAGTGTCCATGGCAGGATGTTCCAATGTTATCCCCTGTTGTCACCTCGGGCTTCGTCGGCATCCCACGCCAGTCCCGCCTTGCATGGGCGTCGCCGTGATACCTGATGTCAGCTGACATGGATTCACCTACAGATTACCTGCAAACACAGTTTTTCTGACCTTTGCTCTAAGACCCTTATTCAGATCTGATCGCAGTACAAATTTGTTCTCAAAATGGCCAAAACCATGTGCACTGCAGGCGGGGCAGATGTAACATGTGCAGAGAGTTTTAGATATGTGTGTTATTTTGTTTCTTGCAGGGTAAATAATGGCTGCATTATTTTTACGCTGCAATTTAGATTTCAGTTTCAACACATCCCACCCAAATGTAATTCTTTCTGCACATGTTACATCTGCCCCACCTGCAGTGCACATGGTTTTGCCCATTTTGAGAACGAATTTGTGCTGCGATCAGATCTGAATAAGGGCCTAAGTCACATGATCAAGGTGAGCAAAGGTAACACTTCCTTGTTCTGGTTAATTGCTGCTGCTGCTTGCAGCCAATCACAGGGGACCAAGGGGGATATAAGTAAGGCTCCCAGAATACCAAATTGCCTTGAACAACTTGTCTGTTCCCTGTGATACTCTCCAAAGTCAGCGTACCATGGCTTCAGGCTAATCCTTGTTCCAATTAACTGTTCCTGAGACCTGTGTCCTGCTGCTGCTAGCCAGCTCCATGGTTAACACATCCCCTGCCAGACATCTCCTGCTATTTATCGTCTCCAGCGTTCCACCTGCAGAGTCTGTGCTTTGCCCAGGATATCTTCAGCAGAGGTCACCATAGACTACCAGCCTAAGCCTGCCATCGACTTCCAGGCCGATAGTGCTACTATTGGTTCCTAGACCGATTATTCCACCGTGGCATACCAAACTGCAAGCTCCCAGGCCGAAGAACTCTGCCATCGGTTCCCAGACTGATAATTGTTACCATCGGTTCCCAGACCTATAATCACTTCCAGTGGCTCACAGGCCAACATACCTTCCTGGCTCCCAGGCCAAATACCTGCATTCAGTTCCCAGACACACCTGACATCACCTGCTCCCAAGCTACCTGTTATCATCCGTTCACAGACTGATAACATACCATCGATCTCCAGAGTATTCAAGTCCTACTGTTATATCTCCCAGTGTGCCAAGAACATCGGTCACAGCCTGTTGGGTTCAGGGAACCACTGCATGCGCACATCGTCTATTCCCTGCTGACAGCAACAGGCGGGTAGGACTCAGGGGCGGATTTAGGGATGAGGGCACCCCTAGGCACAGCACTAACATTCGCCCCCCCTCCCCCACCTAATTGTACTATTTTTATTGATTACTTATAAGCCCTCATTTGATAATAGCCAATATAATTATAAAAAAGCCACTAACTGACATGTTCTTTAATTATGAATACATATTTACTAAGTGCCTCACGTGCCTCACGTGCCTAATGGGAAATTCGGCTCTGGTGGGACTCCCAACTGCCACCACCAAAAAGTCAGGACAGTCCCATGAAAAGCGGGAGAGTTGGGAGGTATGCTGCAAGGCAGCGTTCCTAAACTTTTCAGTATCAATGTTTCTTACACAGCACCCTAGGACAATATTATCTTATTGAGAAATTTGGAAAAATGATTGTAAATTGTGGTAAACCGTCATCCTTAGGGTCAGTCATGTGGTAGTGGACAGGGTTGCTCCCCTGTTTGTCCACATATTTTATTATTGTCACCAGCTGTAATTGTACTGGTCCCTCTGATACCGTACATGGCTACTTGGCGCAGTTTGATTATGGTACACTTTTTGACCTGAGAAGAATCAAAACAGTATGGCTAGTTTAATCATTCAAAATGTTCAACTAAAGGTGGCCCTACACACGCAGATTTACCTGCAGATCTGTCTGGTTGGAACAAAAACATGGTTATGGATGATAGCAAATGACAGTTGACCATTTGATTGCAAATGCTGGAAAACTGACAAACTGTCACTCATCCATAACCATGTTTTTGTTCCAACCAGCCAGATCTGAAGATAAATCTTACTAGTGTATGGGCACCTTTAGTTTTAGAGGTGTCACTGAAAAGAAGGGGCTACTGGCAGAGGTTCCCAATCACGATCCTCAAGGCACCCCAGGTGTATCCATGCTTTGCCACAGGTGCCTTAATTAGTACTCAGTCAATTTGATTTAACCAGACTTATCTGTGCAGAGCTATGGATATGGACCATTGGGGTGCCTTGGGGTCCGCATTTAGAAGCCTATATTTGGGGTTTATTTGTTACGCTGGTTAAGGCCTTTCCTCTTGTATTTTCTCCCCTGCTCTAAAATGAGAAAATGTCGAAACCTAGGGGGAAATAAAGAATATCCTTATTGCCCATTTATTTAATGTCACTTAGCAATTAACGGGATGTGGTTAGTGTCCTGATTGTATTGCTGAGATAAGCAATGTGTAATAATAAATAGACCCTTTTATTTGCCAAATTTCAGTATAATATACAGGCAACAGCAAACTCTTTGGAAATCTAGTAGTAGCACGCTGTAGTAAAGCATATAGAATGACTTCCTGATGTACAATAAACGGTTATAACAGTTGTTCCAGGGCCCCAAGCTCAATACTATCCACTGTATGGGATTATTATTTCAAAAATGTGTTTCTAAAATGACCATACATGTCATTAAGTAAAATCCTCAGTACTGCAGTAAATGTCTGTCTGTAAATACTATATCTATAATCCTTTTCTAGTTCTCCCGCTACATGTTTTATTTGGTCCATTGGTGATTATCTTCAAGCCTCCCAAAGAATCACAGTAGCGAAGCCTCGCTCCCACACTTCTGGGAAAGCACAAACTGGCCAGCGATACTTCAACATGGCAGATTTCACTTTAGGTCCAGTGAAAATATTATTGCAGTTATAAAAATCCCCACACAGCTGAGCCAGTAGCGAGCTGCAACTGGTATTGTTATTACATTTTATTTCTTGCTCATATATTTATCTGTGGTTGGCCACCAGCGTCGCCTCCCGTGGCTTCTGGCTCCCCTCTACTCGTTTCTCCAGAACGTAAACTGACTTCTCACACGTAGGTGTAGTGTGCAGCGCTGCTGCTGCTGCTGCTGGTGTGCAATTGTATTTACACACAAAGTACTCTGCTGACAGCAACTCTGCTGAGAATACAGTCACGCCATTCACGTGACCTATTTTGATTTCTTTGTTGTAGTTATAACATTGACGGACGAGTGGGTAAAGCTACGGACTTTATGAAGACGCGACTGCTGGACGCGCTGTCTGACCAGATCCGAAAAATTCAGAAAGTGAGTTTTTCTCTTAGAAATGATACAATTCTGTTTACTAATATCCCATCTGCCGGTAGGTAGGTGCGTACGATAATATGGGGGAAGTTGTGCAAATTATAAATGGGGAATCTTGCACAGTAAAGGGGTCCCATTACTGGACCAGGTTAGGGAACCCTGCTCACATCGCTCTGGGTTTACTTCCTGTATTACAGGTGGGATACATACGCTGTCCTGGCAGTTAGGATGTGGGCAGTCATAGAACTGACCCTGGCATCCCAATATTGACAGGGGCTCGGAACGGCACCCTAATCCTCTAGCCTACCCTCCTAAGCCTCCCTTCGAGCTGCCTAACCCCCCTCCCCGCGCGCGCAGCCTGACCCTAACCCTCTCCCCTAGTGTCTAACCATAACCTTCTCCTACCCACAGCCTAACCCTAAATCCCCTAATTTGTGCCTAAACCTAACCCCCCCCCCCCCCACGCACTGCCTTATGTAACCATCCCCACTAGTGTCTAACCATAACCTTCTCCTACCCACAGCCTAACCCTAAATCCCCTCATTTGTGCCTAAACCTAACCCCCCCTCCACACACGCACAGCCTTACGTAACCCTCCCCGCTAGTGTCTAGCCATACCCTTCTCCTCCCCACAGCCTAATTTCAAGTCCCCCTATTAGTGCATAAAGTTACAACCCCCCCCCCCCCTCCCCACCCGCCCCCGGGCTCCCACTAGCTTTGCCTGGATACTTACAGATTGTGTCCCCGGCTGTTGGTATTCTGGTGTCGGCTTCCTGATCTATTCGGAGTACCGGCCCCGATGTTGCGAGGGTAGATAGGATGCCTGCTTCGGTATACTGAATGCCGGCATCCAAACCACCAGGATGTTAATTGCATACCTTACAAAGTACCACATTTCTCCCATCCTGGTCCCATAACCCCACCCTTCTATTCGCCATCAGCGAGAGACAAACCATTAGCAGAAACAATGGCCGCAGAATAACCTTTATGTAGCGCCCATTGTAAGGAGCGTTTATCTTCCATACTTCTGGATGTAATGGAGGAAACAAGACATGTCCACTATCTCTGCCATATTTCACGCAGCTCTGTTGCTGGGGTAAACTGGATTTGTACTGCATTGCACTATACATATGGCAATGAGAATCTTATTGTTAGTTCCTCCGTTTCTGCATGGTCACTGTAGGACCATTCTCATCTATGTCCATTTTGTTTTGTTTGATGTGTTTTGTACATAGGTGGTAAACATGCACACCCCGGGGAAGAAGGTATGGCTCGGAGGAGTGGGCGCGCCGTGGTCTAGAGGCACAAACAACTTATCAGACACATATGCAGCAGGATTCCTGTAAGTACATGAGCTACCTTTCCCTTCTGGGTCATAGATCTAAAGTGTCTATATAGACAGTCAATAGGTCGACACAGGAAAAGGTCAACATGAGTTTTTCCACAATTTTTTCATTTATTGGACTTTTTGTACCATCCACGTGGGCAAAGCCTGCCAAGCAAAGTGCCAGGAGAGTGAAGCACCAGGCCCGGAGAATGGCGAGTGAAGCATGTTGACACGTGTCAACATTGACACCAAGAAAAATGAAAAAAACACAACATTTTGATGTGTCTAACTTTTCTTGTTGACCATTTGACCATGTCGACCTTTTGATCATGTGGATCTTTTTTCATGTTGACCGTTTGATCCTGTCTTCCGATTGCATGTAGACACTGTCTATGTAACATCCCTTTCTAGCAACATATGTATCTGTAAGTGACTCTGAGCCTCATATCTGATTTGGGAATAAAGTAAGAAAGTAACTCTGCTCCAGGACAAGCCATGTTGCAATGCTAGGTGAGCAAAAAGGCATGAATAAGGGGCACTACTTTTTGACGTAAAGTGAATAAGGGGCACAGTCCCTTTACAAAGTATGGGAGGTAGGGCACACATTGATAGTTTGCAGGAGGTGTTGAAAATCCTGGCACTGGCCCAGGCTCCTCCCAGTGGCATGCCGATAAGCGGGGGCAGTATGAGAACTGAATTCCGATTTGACAGCTGTAGGTGTTCTTGCGCCATCACTTCAGCAGGGACAGCACTTCCCCTGACACAAAAAAACATGAAAAACTCATGTCGTCCTTTTCATATTCCAGGTCGACATTGTGCATGGCATTCTAGTCTCCAACTTGCACATGTTGACCTTTTGAGATTGTCCTATTGACTGTCGACTTAGACATTGTCTGTGAGCTATAACGCACCCAAGGGGCAGATCTGTAATACCTCTTTCACATCGCAAATGCCGGGTCGCATCCGGGATTCGGACACGGGTCGTTCCCGGGGTGCGTTGATTATCCCCCATAGCGATCCGACAATAAGCCGGGTCACTGACGTCAGAAAGGGGGCAGACCGGTGGCGCGTCATTTAGGGCATGGGAGGGAAGGAGGAAGCATTTGGATCTGACACTGACTCCTCCCATTAGTGTGACCTGGGTTACCCGTTTACACTGCCCAGCAACCCAGGATTAACCTGGGTCGGAATGCCGGGTTGCTGGACCAGTTTTTATTTTCAAATGGCCCTTTCACACAGCACAGAGGCCCGGATCGACATGAATACAACCTGGATCGGACAAGGGTTATTTGTGTGAAACGGGTATAAGTTTGCAATGTCTGCAGACTCCTTAGTATACAAGGTGCAGATATTTAGGCTCATTTGCTCAAATCCATAATGCACCCTTGAACATTATACTGTTTGTAAATAGCATTTACTGCGTACAACAACAACAAAAAATCCCTCTCTCTGTGTTTGATTTTTACCTCTTAACCTCATTGAGCTAATACAATGCAATATTTTGGCACCAGGTCCCGTGTAACATCTGTGCGATATCACAGCTTGCACCATACTTGCACTGGGATAGAAGCCATGGTAAAACATCTCCCTTTTGTGCGAGCACTATTGTAACACACATGCAAAAGCAATTTGGAGACAGATTACAATGGCTACACCTCCGCTAGCACAAGTGACCGTGTGTGTCAGCCCTCGCTAATCACATCCTTTGCGTCTGTTAACTCTTCAGCGAGCGCAAAACCATTAACCTCTGCGAAATATATAAATGCTGACGGCATGTGAATACCTTACTATAAATATACACTATAAATAATTCTCAGCATCTGGACTGTTTTATAGCAACGCAGCTGTTTACGACTTTTCTAGTCCCGCATTTATATCATTAGACTTGGTATTTATTAATGAGCATGCCGACATAAAACACAAAGACAGATATCAAAGGTATCAGAAGAACGCTTTCCTTTATGGTCTTCACAACCTTGGAGTTGGAAAGGGCAATTGGTTGCCAGATTGGTGTAATTTGCCTGTAACTAAGCAATAAAGCTCGTGTTTTGGCATTGGTGACATTGTAAATGAAGAAACTGAGAAAAGGATTAGAGAACTCTAGTTAAACCACACTTCCTACTGGTGACTACTTGGTGAGAGCCCCCCGGGCAGCCATAATTATTTGTGTTTAGAGTTCTCCATTGATCACAAGGCCCTTTAAGCATTTATGAGTAGAAAATTATACACAACACCTCCGCAAGCTTGTCTTCATCTTCAAATTGATTCCACGGGAGGTCATTTGAACAAGTCTGACTGCTAAGAAGCCTTCATTCCAGTGTCTAGTGTATCATTTTACAGATCCGGGCAGTGGCTGTAGTTAACCCTGTAACAATCAATTGTCATGGTAAGGTTAGAAAGCCCAAACTTTGTCCTATAGTCTAGTAAAGCCATATGACGTTGGGGGTTATAAAGTAACAAAGTGCAAATGTGAACTAACCCCTGACAGCGTCAATCAATCAGTAACAATCTTTGGTATCAATTAGAATCTAATTTCTTGTTATAGATTGTGTGGCATTTTTACGGTCAAACCTTTTAGGGGCAGGTTTACTAACCAACGCTGACAGATTTTAAACGGCAATTGAAGTAAATGCTGGACAAGTCTGATTAAACTTTTATTTCTGTTGTCGTTTTAAATCCATCATGACTGTGCGGCTTTGGAAACACGCTGGCTCGTAAATCTACAACCATGTGTCCAATTTTTTTTTACATCTGTAACCTAGCGTTCCTGGAGTACTGAGATTTATTTCTAAATCCTCGTGGTTTGCAAAAATGATGTGGAGAAATGAATTCTATGTACCATGCTCTCTGTGTAAAAGGGTTAAACCAACATCAAACGCCATCCAATCCAAAGCAAAATAAATGTTCTCTTCACTAATGATCTTAATGAAAAGGAAGATGCATAACTGAGAAATACGCCACTAATATATTTATCCTATATACTATTATATACCTATAAATCAAACTTCAACATTTGATCAGTATCCTAAAATGAGTTAATTTCTGTAAAGGTGCATACACACTGAGCAATTTTTGCATATCCAAAATTGTGTTAAGAATGAACACGAATATTTTTCTCAAAATTTTTTATTTGTCAACTTAATCTCCTGTCACGGCAATACACTGTTCCCAACATCCCTGCCATTTCTTTAAACCCTCTAAAAAATACGATTTGTCAAACTCACGTAGGTTTCAGTCTCGACGATGATCTCATTTGAGCTGAATTTTATTTCCCGTGCGCCAATTTTTCAGGTTAGGGAACAGAAAGAAGTCACAGGGAGCCAAGTCGGGCGAGTACGGTGGATGCGGCAACAATTCATAGCGCAATTCATGCAATTTGGCCGCAACAATTCTGGATGAGGGAGCCGGTGCATTGTCGTGGTGGAAAAAAAACTAACCTATGAATGAATCTGAAATTTGGTATGGCGTTGTTTGAAAGACGGTAGATGTAATACCGATTTGCTTCAGCAACGCCACCAGTCATATATATATATATATATATATATATATATATATATATATATATATATATATATATATATATATATATATATATATATATATATATATATATATATATATGACAATCCAACTGTTCCCAACTGGGGTAGCTGGCTTAGGTGCCCTCCTTCAGGGAATACAACCACTATATACAGTTACAAAGAGGTAGGCGGCGCTCAAAATGCTAGCTTAACCCTTTGAGTGCCAACATCTCTGTCAGAGATATTCAAAAACATTTGTAATATAAATTCAAATAAAATGTGTTGTGTAAAAGAAGATTATGGGTGACATTTAATAGAATGCGATTTTTAGTCATTTTCAAATTCGCCCATTATCGCACATTTCTAAAAATCAATTTATTTATTTTTGCAGTGAATTTGCATATTTAATGAGGTGCGTATTCCAGGCAAAAACAGTGCGATTAAGTGCGATAATGTGCGAATTTTAGTCATGAAAATTTGCAATTTTTAGGCATGAAAATGTGCGAATTTTAGGAAATGTGCGAATTTGTGTTTTAAAAAAAATTGGCGTGAGGTCCCCCCTCCTGAGCATAACCAGCCCCGGGCTCATTGAACTGGACCTGGTTCCAAAAATACGGGGGATAAAAGCGTAGGGGTCCCCCATATTTCTGAAACCAGCCCCGGACTCTTGGACCGGTCCTGGTTCCAAAAATCTGGGGGACAAAAAATCTGGGGGTCCCCCGTATTTTGAAACCAGCATCGGTGCTCTAATAGCCCGCGGTGTCATGCTACAGCCGGGGTACACTTTTGACATAAGGTCCCCCAGCTGAAACTTGAGCATCGTGGCTGGTCAGCCTTGGACAGGGTACCTGGAGAAGTGGGGACTCCCCAAATAGAGGGGTCCTCCCCCCTCCAGGCTTCACCCGTCCAGGGCTGAAGCCCAGGGCTGTCACCGGCGTCCCAGGGCATTGGATGCCGGCCTGATAGGGTTAAATCAGACGTTCCTAACATTGCTTTATACAGGTGAACTGCAAGTGCCAGCAGGCCTCCCCGCATGCTGGGACTTGGAGAACCACAAGTCCCAGCATGCTGGCCATTAATAGGCCCGCTGGAACTTGTAGTCCACCTGTAAAAAGAATGTTAAATTAAGACACACACACACAGAAAAGTATAACTTTATTACACACACAAACACACACCTCACTTTTACACCAACATATTTACCAATCCAGGGTCCAGCGCTGGTCTCTCTGCTGCAGAGCCGGCTACCCCCGCACGGACATCGGGGTGAGCCGGCTTTCTCCTGCACAGATAATAGCCTCTGTAGCGCTGTCCCAGTGCTACAGAGGCTGCTAGCGTCTTTGGCCGATGCGTCTCCATGGAGATGCATAGCTCAGTCAATCAGGGCTGAGCTATGCGTCTCCATGGAGACGCATCGGCCAACCACGCCATTTAAAAAAAAAACTTTTACACATTTTTTACCCAGGACCATGCACAGATCTCAATGATCTGTGCAGGGCTCTAGCCAATTTACCTGTTAGAACCTGGTCTGCATGTGTGGTGATTTTTAGACACATTTTCCCGAATTCGCATCTCATAAAATATGCAAATTGTATACTTTCCAACGGGAAAACCTCTGGATGCGAGTTCCGGTGCGACTTAAAATTGCACTTTCAAATTTTTTGCCATTTTCGCATCTCATTAAATATGCGAATTCGTAAAAAAGTGAGATTTTTGCCTAAAAATCACAAAAATCACATGTTCAAATTTCATTAAATGTCACCCTATATTTCCTATATAAGGTAACCATTACTGGTCATTATGATGAATAAAAATGTTTGCTTGGCAATTTTTACACCTATTTTGACAAATTTGCTTGGCACTCAATAGGTTAAAGAAAAAAGTGCAGGTGCATTTATTGATGTGACATTTCGGGGACCGTCTTGAGGAAAGGGGATTCGGTCTCCAATGCGTCAAATCAATAAATGCACCTGCACTTTTTTTCTTTAACCCATTGAGTGCCAAGAGCATTTGGCAAAATAGCTATGATCGCGATCAGAAAAAAAATTCAATATTTGCACCATCAGACGTGAGGTGTGGGGGGGGGGGGGGGGATTGAGGGCTAGGAAATCCCCCTGCTCCCCCTGTTTAATAATAACAGCAGGGCACCAAAGGCTGCTCCTCCTCTATAATAAGACACCACAGGCTGCTCCCCCCTGTATAATACTACCAGAACACCACAGGCTGCTCCCCCCTGTATAATACTACCAGGACACCACAGGCTGCTCCTCCTGCATAATAATACCAGGACATCACATGCTGCTCCCCCTGTATAATCATAATAATAATAATAACAGATCACCACAGGCTGCTTCCCCTGTATAATAACACCAGGACAACACCGGCTGCTTCCCCTGTATAATAATACCAGGACACCACAGGCGGCTCCCCCTGCATATTAATACCAGGACACCACAGGCTGCTCCCCATGCATAATAATACCAGGACACCACAGGCTGCTCCCCCTGCATAATAACAGGAGGACACCATAGGCTGCTCCCCCTGAATAATATCAGGAGGACACCACAGGCTGCGAACGGCAGAAATATTATCTATTTGTGTTTGTCATTTAGATAATGTCACCTGAGGTGTGGCGTCTCTTGTGTCTCTGCTGCCTTTTGCCAGTCACCACATCTGTGTTGTGGCTACCGCCTCTCTGCCCTTTCCTGCGCCGCGGCCACCTCAACCCGTCGGTTCTTCCCCCCATATCAGACGCATGGGTGGGCGGCAGCGGTGTCGGTGTCATAACATCACCCGCGCGTCGTCACTGCCAGTGAGTGACAGTCACTTAAGATACGCGGCTGGGGCCCTCCCCTAGTTACGGCCCTGGACATGGCCTCAGTGCAGGAGGCCGGCGGCCATGTTCCTGTAGCTGCAACCACGGTCTTAAAGCCGCGGTCGGCTCCACACCCAATGTTCAGGGTTTGTGCATGCCTGATTATGGGTATGCGCAAACCCTGGGAGCTCCGGCGGGAAGGGAGGGGCGGCAGCAGGAAGAGGGCGGGAGTAGGTGAACTCCCATCGTTTTATGGGCGTCCCCCAGAGAACGCAGGCATTGCGATTATTATCATTGAAGAGGAGAAAAATCAGTCGATGGTCAGCGAACATTAATGATTTCTCTCCCGCTTGGTAGCAGGCGAGGGGATGTGTTTGCGTACATGCGGGCATTCGGCCGGGTGCGGGCAGCGTTTACCTTTTCCCTCGGCCGCTATTACCCTCAGCCTAGCACACAGGTCTGAATCAGGCCGTTGCTGTAGATTGTCCTTACTGGATGCATTAATGTGTCATTGTTTTACTTCATATCTAAAGTAAACCTTAGAACCACAAGCAATGTGTAATGTGTGAGAGCCGCAGCTGTGTGCATACTGCGTGTATAAGGAGTGACGCACAGCTTGCAGTGGATGTGCGTGGCAGTGATTGCGTATTAGTATGACGCTATAAGACGGCAGATGTACTAGTAGGTAGCTGTGCGCGCTGCCACGTTATGCCCGGGTCACAGAATAGGAAACAGCAGTCAGCAGCTTCGTTCTCTGTCATTTTCATCTAATAAGCGATGCTGATGAAACAATAAGCCTCATCTTTGTCTATTTACAGCGACTCAATCTGATTTTGTTTTCTCTTATTTAGGTGGCTAAATACGTTAGGAATGTCAGCCAATCAAGGGATTGATGTTGTGATTCGGCACTCATTCTTTGATCATGGGTACAACCATCTGGTGGATCAAAACTTTAACCCACTGCCGGTAAGGTTATAATAACGGTAATGATTTGTTCATATGTATATCTGTATATAATGAGGCCATCAAATTGTCTTCTGCCTAGAGAAATGTCTAGCTCCCGATACTATAGGGATAATGAAAATGATTGTCAGACATGCCAGGGCTACAGCCGGGCCGAATCGGCCCTATCATATTTCCACCAGTACAGTTAGGGTGATTGGCCTAGCAATGATTAGTGGAATATTTATGTTAAAAGGGAAATGTTTTCCCATTGCGTTTATATGCGTTCACGGACAGTGTACAATGAATATTTATTTCAAGATCGTAGCGTGCAAACGTAATAGTTTTGTAGGATAAGAATTGCAGCGTGTTGCGGCAGCCTGGGAGCTGCAAAGACCATAATGGACATTTCATACACTGTCATTATACAGCTCGTGTGATACTAGCCCTAAGCTGGGTACACACAATTATCTGTCCAATCTGGCAGGTTGAAATGCAAATCTGGTAACGTACAAGCCCCATACACACTAGACAATATCATTTACAAACGATATCGTCAATGGTTTCCCTAAATCTACAAGGCGGAAAATATGGTGCATACACACTGAACAATATCATTAACAATATCATTCAGTGACATCATGTAGTTGTTGATGATCTAGTCCAAATTGAGCTTCATGTATAGATGATGGAGGACATCGCTAAAAACCTGCAAGGGATATCGTTAACAATATTAAGTATACACAATGGATGATATTACAAATGAAAAGCCCAAATGAGCGGCATTGTTTGTAATATCCCTGTGTATATGGGGCAGGGGCGGATTAAGCCTTCGGGGGGCCTGAGTCGCTTTAGACAAGGGGGCCTCCTCCCACTTGTCATTACAGGCCGCAAACTGCACGGGGGACTATTACACTGTCAAAACACAGAATAAAGGCAGTATAAACTTTTATATAAATATATATATATACACACACACATACCACATGAAAAGCCTGTGTTTGTCCCTCTGTACATTACGCTGTAGGAGACCTCACAGGCTAAGCACTGCCACTGAATAAAAACACTCCCATAATGAGGCTGCTGCTGCTGTTGTCTTCCATGGGCCTGAGAAGCATGTGATGAGCTCCATCAATCAGAGCTCAGCACAAGCTTCTCAGCCTCTGACCTCTTGTGCAAAGTCTCATGGGACAACTCCCAGTAATGCACTGCACACTTGTGAAGTCAGTGTGCCTTGGCCGCTGATGCTCAGCACCATTAATCATTGTCATGTTGGCAGATAGGTGAAGCTGCAGCACTATCCCACTCACGTGCACAAAATCATTAGCTAAAAAAACAAAAACAAAAAAACATTATTTTTTAGAATACATGCCGACCACAGGGGGCCATAGATAGAGGGGGCCCAGGGGTCCTGACCCCATGACACCCCACCCCCCCATCCTTTTCCGGGCCCTAATATGGGGCTTTAGTGACAATCAATCATTGGCTCCCAAACAAACAAATGAATAGAAAAAATAGTTGACAGATTGGACAGATAATTGTATAGTGCAGTGGTTCTGGAACTGTGCACCTAGGCTCCCTGGGGTGCATCGGAGTACTTGCAGGGGTTCCTCAGGTTGGTGGTCCAGAACCAATTCAAGTTATTTATTGCCAATGAAATAGGCAAAAACAGTGCTTGTGGCTTCTAATTAAGAATATGTAGGTAAACAGATGTGAATCATGTTTCTCACCACATAACTGGACCTAAGGAAAACATTTAAATCACAACTAATATAATACTTTCCCTGAAATTAAAAGCCAACTTTTGGCCTAGGAGTGCAGTGAAAAATATTCTGATACTTTAGGGTGCCGGGATTCAAAAAGTTTAGGAACCACTGGTATAGTGTGTACATGTCTTTAAGCTCAACAGCTTGGCCGTACATTCCCCAGTGCTGGCAGGTGCTACTCTTCAGCCCCAGGAAGATGACAAATGTTTGCTTCTAAGAGCAGCACTTACTCTCTTTCAAAAACGCAACGTTCCGCATCCTGAGAAATGACATACTGCAGCCATTGGGCGATTACCGGGTTCAGAGCACTTTTAAGTTAATTTAATGAAGCAAAGTACAAACATGTGTATCTGTGCTCTTCCCAGCTTCTATCACAAGCCTGTAACCACTGTATGAGGAATTACATACGATAACGAAGGTTCATATTCAGCTGCGGGGGAAATGTTGAAAACCCCCATGGTGCAGAGTTTTCCGGGAACAAGGTTTAATTCAAGGAAAGGAAATCGGTTATGGTACTTTCAATATTTTTGTAAAACTGTTGGGTCTTGCTTCAGTACCCCTGGACACCAATTAGCCTAATTGGTCCAATATATTAGATTGCAGAGCAACTTAGGTGTTGGATCACCAACTTTTTCATCTATAGGATCCTGTGGCCGGTGTTTAGGTGGAGGACAGAAGGTGCCACCAGCAGGATGAGGTGTTCCTGGGCAGGTCCATGGAGGCTCGCTCACTGGCATCATTTTTTGTTTACTCGCAGGTTTTTGTGGTAAAAATCCATCAACGATTTTCTTAACTTTCTATTGAATACCATGGGTATCTGAACACGCATATCCCCTTTAATGAAACATTGGTCACAAGGTCTGCAGGAGTAACTTATTTTGTGATCGCATGTGTAACTTATCTTGTGATTGGCAGATGTAAATTATCTTGTGAGTAGTAGGTGTGACTTATGTTATGATCACAGGTGTGACTTACCTTGTGATTGGCAGGTGTGACTTATCTTGCGAGTGGTAGGTGACTATGTGGTAGGTAACTTCCTCATGGAGGACACTTATCAAAGGAACCATTAGTCAGGTCTTTTAATAACAACTAATGTGCAATATATATATATATATATATATATATATATATATATATATATTGTTTTTTATATCTGTTATATTAAATATTAGGCAACACTGGCCAGTGCTAATTTGTGTATAATAAATTAATTTTCTTTTTCACATACATTGTTTCCAGCGCGTGTATATCTCTCTCTTTCTGTGTTTTTACATTGGGAATTGGCAATTTTCCCTTTCACGCTGCTTAAACCATATACACACATGAGACACATTTTTTAGATAATTGATTTTTTATTTTTTGTCTCTGTGTGTATTTTGGTATACAATAAATCGTACAATTGAGTACAATAATAGAGTGTTTTGGGCATACAGTACGAAGCCCCAGTTTTCACTACAGAGTGGTAGGTGTGACTTATGTTGTGATCACAGGTGTGGCTTACCTTATGATTGGCAGGTGTGACTCCTCTTGTGAGTGGTAGGTAAAACTTATCTTGTGATTGGCAGATATGACTTATTTTGTGATTGGTGGGTGACACATCTTGTTTTCGGCAGGTGTGACTTATCTTGTGATCGGCAAGAGTGACTTATCTTGTGACCGGCAGGTGTGTTTTATTTTGTGATTGGCAGGTGAGACTAAAGGCCCATACACACTGGAAGATTATCTTTCCAATCTGGCTGGTTGGAATGAAAATCTGGAAATGTTTGGGAGCAAATGACATGGAAAACAGACATAAATTGGTCCTACAGAGAAATTGGTCAATTTAAGGCCCATACACACTAGAAGATATGAAAGGCGAAAGTTATTGGTGAACAATTTCCCTTGAGCTGATCAGGAAAGATATTGTGATTTCACACTGACACACTGCACGATGGGTGCAAATGGCATGTGCAATATTGGCAGATTGACCTGCATGTCCAGAAGATGACAATATCGTTAACAATGAGTGGTAAGTGTGACTTATATTGAGATTGGTAGGTGTGATTTTGTGATTGGTAGGTGTGATTTCATGATGTTTTGATTGGTAGGTGTGATTTCATGATGTTTTGATTGGTAGGTGTGATTTCATGATGTTTTGATTGGTAGGTGTGATTTTGTGATTGGTAGGTGTGATTTCATGATGTTTTGATTGGTAGGTGTGATTTCAATCGTTAGGTGCAACTTCTGTTCTTGTGATCAGTAAGTGTGACTTGATAATTTACCACTGTTTATTCTACACTGGGAAAGTAACTCCCAGTTTGGTTAAGGGCAGCCCTCATTTGCGCCAAAGATTGTATTCTTTTTCTCGTTTAGTAAGTGTGGCTTGTTATCTTGTTATCGATATATGTTACTTATTATTATATGATAGGATGTGTGATTTATTATCTTGTAAGCGACTTATTATAATTTGATCAATATGTGTTACTTTTTATATTTTCAATGCTTTGATTGATAGGTAGGACTTCTTACCATGTAATTGGTTGGTACGATTAATTATTATTTGATCAGTAGATGTGATGTATTACTCCGTGATTGGTTGGCAGCATTTATTAAATGTTGATTAGTAGGTGTGACTTAATATCACGTGATCAGTGTGACTTATTGTATCTTATAATCAGTAGATGTGATGTATTATTTTATTGTCACAGTGCGGAGAGGAGACTGTGTCAGTCTAGAGTTTGGCAGTGTCGCTGATGAAAAAGAAACTGCCGGGGGGAGCCCGGCAGTGGTAATCAGCTGGTCGCAGGAGCATGTTCCTGCAACTAGCGATCACCACAGGGGCAAAAACGGGAGCGCGCACCCGGCGATATATCGCCGGTGCACACTCCCATCGCGGGCAATATGGTCGCTTAGCGACCATATTGCCCGCGATATTACACAAAATCGCCCCCGTGTGTACACAGCATTAGAGTGCATTAATCTCTTGTTACTTACAAAGAATTAATGGGTTAATAAAATCAGTAATTAACAGGTGCATCTTATTCCTGTCAACCTCTTTGAAGCCATTATTGATCAGGTTTCCAAGATCAGTTTAATCCGCTGATTTGTAAAGCACCGATAATGTCTATTTACATTATTATGCCAGAGATAAGTGATAAACATTCTCTCCTGTGCTCCCCAGGACTTTTGGCTAAACAATAGACAAAGAGTTTTAAGGAGGTGGCGTAGAATGTGCTTCTCCTTGTGGCCTGTTTGAACTCTGCTTGGAAACTGCTCTCACCAGATTGGCCCCTTTAACTACTAATAGGAGACATTAGTTAATGTCAGAAGGAACATGTTGAAAGCAGATGGAGAGTGTTACCTTTGATATTGAAATCTTATGAAAACATGAGACAAAATGTAATGTTTTATCTCGACTAAACAAATCAACAGCTTGGGCACATGAAGAGAAACCGTGTTACCAAAAATGTCAACAGATATTTTGTGGTGAGACCTGAGGTCAAAAAGTGAGAAATCTAAATGGTGCGGACTTGCTTCCCGTTGCGTCTTACACAGAGAACGTGATTTATGGTATTCACACTATCAGCACTTACCCAATAATGCTGGGATCTAGCATTTTATTTCCTGGAGAACGAGTAACATTGCTCGGACATACTTTCTGTTCGGCATGGTGCCATGTTGCTGTATCTAGAATCTACATATATACACACACACACACACAGATAGCGGCATATTTATAAAGTTTTCCATTTAATAACAACATTATTATTATGAACAGTTTCTTATATAGCGCACACATATTCCGCAGCGCTGTACAGACTATAGTCATACTTGCCAACTTTTGAAAATTCCTCTCCGGGAGAAGCCCGGAGAGAAGTGAAGGGGGGCTAAACGAGGCTTCGTTTTGGGGGCGGGGTGAGGCTGATGTCACTAAGCCCCGCCCCCACAACCAGCAGCCTCATTAATTTGCGGGTTCATGGGTGGGGCTAAAATGACGCGATTCGCATCATTTAGCCACACCTGCGGACCCGTGAAATTTGGAAATATATACCATGGGGAAGGGGGAGAGGAGGGATGTGGCTAGAATGTGGGAGACTTGCCCACCTTCCCGGGGGGCCGGGAGGGGGGCCCGATTTGCGGGACCCTCCCGGCCATTCCCGGAGGGTATGCAAGTGCCCCAGTTGAGCTTACAATCTATATTCCCTACCACATGTACATGCACACACAGACATTCTAGGGTTATTTTGTTGGGAGCCAATTAACCTACCAGTATATTTGGATTGTGGAGTACCCGGAGGAAACCCATGCGAGTAAGGGAATCCTATAGATATGACTTATTCAAGTCAGTAGTTACAAGGGGATACGGTCATTAGGTCTACACCAACTAGGTTGACAGACAGCAAGGTCAACATGTGTCTAGGTCGACAGGTCAATAGATCGACATGGGCTAGGTCGATAGTCAACAGGCGGTATTTTTCATGCTCTACCATCCACTAGGGCGTGGTGGGAGAATAAAATAGTGCAGTGCAGTGCACTTGAAACTGTGTCCATGTCGACTGTGTCGACAATCGGGTCAAAAAACTGTGAAAAACCCCATGTCAACCTTTTGAGTGTCGTCCTTGGCCATGTCGACCTAATGCTTATGTTGACCTTGACCCATGTCGGCATTGACCCATGTCAACCTTGCTGCCTGTCGACCTAGTGGTGTTGACCCAATGCTTGCCGACCTAATTGGTGTAGACCTAACACCCCACACCCGTTACAAATCAGATTTTAAACCGGTTTTAAACCGAGAATCCACTTTGTCAAGGATGAAATGCAGCTTTGCGTGTCATCTATGCGTGGACCGCTGCCGCCGTCCACACGCCAAATATCCCGCACACATGCAAATGGAGCATAAACATCCATCCGCAGCCTTGCGTGCGGTTACAGCGACCGTCGAATGATTTTGCAAGCTCTCACAGATCTAAAACGCCTCTCTGGTCTGGCTGTGATCTGCGGGCTCCCTGTATGGGAAGCGGGCAGGCAGCTGACAGCCGCTGACGTCAGCTGCCCGCCCCCAGCGTCACTGGTGCATTTACATGGGAATGCCCAGCGTTTTCATGGGCTGCCCCCCACACGCACTGCTAGGTGCAAATGGGCCTTACCATAGTACTTCCTCCCCCATAGTAATTCCACACATGCCCCCCTCAGTTATTTCACGCACCTGCCACTGGACCTGAATCTATTGCAAACACCACGTAATGGTGCCGAATGCAGCCCTACCATCCGTGAGAGCCTTTTGCACGTGCGCCGGGACGCACTTGACGCCTGGCACAGGCTGATCATTGGCGGAGGCTCGACAAGACTGCGCCGCACATGCGTGCAAACACCGGAGAGCCTAGCCCGAGTTGCACCCCCCCCCCCCCCCCGCATGTCACGACTACACCAACACTACGTACCGGCCAGTCCGGATCGGGTCGCGTGCCGCATCCAGCCCGCAGGCCGTAGTTTGCCTACCCCTGCTCTACAACCTTCCTCTGTAAGACCCCCTGAACCCACTATGCCTGTGTGTGACACCTTCTCGCCCCTACCCCCCAATCCTCAGTGTGACCCCCTGTACCATCTTCCTCTGTGTGTGACCCCCCCTGTGGCCCACTACCTCATGTCTGTGTGTATTTGGACACCTTGTACCTTAAAAACATCCCCCTCCCGCATATCACATTGTGTACCCTCCTAACCCTGTGTGAATGTTTTTTGACACCTTTTATCCCCTGTATAACCCTGTACAAGGGGAGGGGGGCTTCTCAAAATTTGGTATGTGGCCCAGGGAGTCCCAGTTATGCCCTTGTAAAGGGACTAGGATTATCGGACTAAGCAAAGTGTTGATACTCACTGCTGGTTCTGTAATGGTGTGTACACACGGTCGACATGCTGTGCGATGCGAATCCCGATACGATCTGATCACATCGGGACTCGCATCGCACAGCATGAAGGAGAGAAGAGAGGACAGTACCAATACCTGTCACCATCCTCACGCCGCTGCAGGTGCCGGGCAGGGGCACAGATGGCAGGGTGCTGCGACTCACACCCAGGGCCGCGGCACAGCAACAGCTTCCCCCCTGCCGCCCCCCCATGCATGCATCAGAGGCCACACCCCCCCCCCTCCTCTATACGTCGGACTTCTGGTTCACTGCGCATCAGCCCTGCAGCCCCAGGAGAAGCCCCTCTGGCCGCCGGAGCTATGTGAGTATGTAAGGCACAAAGACTATATAGTGTAGATCTGCACTATATAGTCTTGCCTGCCCTCACTATGTCGCTGCCGATTTGTGCTCACACGGGAGTGCGCATCGGCAGCTCAAGCCCTAAAAAGTACACAATCGGCATGCGATATGGCTTCCGCATACCTCCCAACTCTGCCAGGTCTGCAGGCGGGACGCTGCTGCTGCGCGCCTAAGGCGTGCCGAAATTTTCAGGGGGTTGGGCTAATTTGGGGCGTGGTCTATAATCACGACTCCCCCGCGAGGCCACGCCCCCATTTTGGCGCTATGGGGGCATGACCCAGAGGCTCTGTGAGCCTCTAGCCATGCCCCCAGCCCCCTGGCTGCGGGAATAGACGCTGTGCACATGCGCACAGCGTTTATTCCCCGCTGCTTAGCAGCTGACAGGGGGGACTCCCAACAGCCCCCCCACACCGCGGGACACTGCCGCCCGCGGGTGGGACAGCGGGACAGGCCCTGATAATCGGGACTGTCCCGCTAAAGGCCCTTATTCTAATCGGCTCGGTACGGCCCGCGTGCGGCCGTACCGCCGATGTTTTCTCTCTGCACATGCGCAGAGGTCACTCTGCGCATGTGCAGGGGAATTCTCCGTGTTAAAAATTTAGACGCCGCAAAGGGGGCGTATAGGGGCGTGAGGGGCTTCATCCCCTCATTTCCCTATGTGTACGCCCCGCGTTTCATGGGCGTTCCCATGCAAACGCGGGGCGTACGCATGGTAATGAGGGCATGACGCCACTCATGGGGGCGGAAAGCTGACGTCGCCGGATGTCAGCTTTCAGCCCCCATACAAGCTACCACACGGACGATTGTCCGTGTGGTCTCAGCTTGCGGGAGCTGCCGCGGCGTGCGGTCCTGCCTTCGATGGTCGTCGACCATCGAATGCAGGGGGCAGCTCCCAGCATGGTGGAGGCGTACGCCTCCACCATTTTCGTGCGGTTCGCCTGCCGTCCGTGTACGGACGGCCGTGGCGAACCGTATGGTGGGCGGGGATTCGTCTGGTGCGGTCGGAGCCGCATATGCGGCTCGACCGCACCAACCAGAATAAGGGCCCAAATCGGGACTGTTGTTAGGTATGATTCCGATGTTCACTATATCGGCAACATCGGAAGCCATATCGCACCGTGTGTACACACCATAAGATTGTTAAACATGAGATCTCCGCTTCTTGGTAATGTTACATACAGATATCACCCAGGCCTCCCCTTAACTTTTGACGTCTGATTCCTGAACTGGCGTGACCTGCAGCGATGGCTTATTACTTATGCTTGTTCCCGGGTCTATTATAATGGAAACAATTCTGGAAACAAGCAAGAAGTTGGGAAAGAAATACATGTAATCTAATATAATGTGCCCATGCATGAGGTCTTGGCCTGCTCCAGGATTGTAATAACATGGTACAATATACACAATGTCCTGTATTTCATAACAACCAGATTCAGCTCCTATCAGATTCCTTTCATTCTGCCGTAGAAAAAAGTGACAGTATAAATGGTTGCTGTATTTGTGCTCCTAGCACCACAAGCCCAAAGTGGCCAGTACATCCAGCAGTATGCAGAAATCCTAGCATGAACAATACTGGAAGTCATTTATGATTTGCCCATAAGGAATTTCTGAAACACGGTGCGATTAAAGTCTTTTATGAGTGATTCATAGGGCGCCCCCTCCATATAATTGCTGTTTGCATCCATTTGTGGGATCGTAGAGGTGCAAATGTGTATTAGGTACAATATAAATGTCACGTTAAGCCCTAACTGTCACTTCACATTATTTTACAATTGGAGCCCTAATTCTGGTGCTTTACGACAATGCTCCAATATACAACATCTGAATGTAAGTATCACTTATCACTTATCAAGGACATGAGACATCCCTTGGGAAAACAAGAAGTTATTTGGAACCATTGTGCAATTTTTTAGTAAAGGTGTCATTTTATAAGTAAGGGGAGTGTGCATTTTTTTTCAAATATGGGGGGGGAATTAACTGGGGTCCCCCTTATATTCAAGAAACCAGCTATTGGCTCTTGGACTGGTTCCATAAATACAGGGGGACAAAAAGAATAGGGGTTCCCGATATTTTGGAACCAGCACTGGGCTTCAACAGCCACAGCTGGGGGACACTTTTTATTCAAGGTCACATTCTCACCTGTGTAAAAAAAAAATAATAATAAAATAACATTGGATTGTGTTGTGGAACTAAGAGTCCCGGCAAGTCTTCCCCCGCATGCAGGGACTTGGAAAACCACAAGTCCCATCATGCATGGCATTAAAAGTCCCATGGCATGACCAATGTTAAAAAAACAAAAAAAAAACCAGAACAGTAAAACTTTAATAACATACAATCATACTCACCTTGCCATACTCTCTCCCACAGGTCGGTCCTCTTGTCCAGTAGCACTCCAGGGGGTTAAAAAAAAAAAAAGATCCATGAGAACCTGGACTGGAAGAGCCACAGCTGTATATACTCATATGTGGCTCTTCTCCAATACTGAGGGAACTCCTCTCAACCAATCAGGGCTTAACTCCTAAGGAGCTCCCCACCTGATTGGCTGTCTCCATAAATTCCCATACTTGCTGATTGGCCTTTTTTTTGCAGTGCTAATCACAAGTAAAAGCCTTTTTATACCCTAGATAATCTCTGTTCAGGGACAAAGAGCCCTAAAATCTTCTGTAAAGAGAAGAAACCACTGCACATAACAAATAATCTGTTACCCTGAAGCTGCTGACCAATGCGCCCCCCCAAAGACAGTACTATAAGTTGGCGTCATCTGCTTTAATTCTGCGATAAGTAGGGCTAGTGAACTGGCTGATCTGGTAATTAAGGTGGGCAGAGGGGTAGAATGTGTTATAAACAGTCCCGATACATGTTAGAGAGAATCTCTTTGCAAGACACATATAGAATAGAATAGAATAGAATCAACTTTATTGGCCATGTATGCTTGCGCACACTAGGAATTTTTTGTGGATTACAGTGCTGCATCAGGCAGGGATGGGGGGGGGGGCATTGCATACATTACATTAAGACATTACATGCAGGAACCACATGCCCGCCGGGCTGCACAGCGCCTAGGCAGCCATCAACGGCGCCACTGGTCGTTGCAGCAGCCAGGTGGGTAACAACATAAGCAGGGACAGTACAGTTTATCACACAGGGAGCACATACTCGTCAAAGCTGCACAACGCCTAGGCAGCCGTCCATGGCGCCACTGGTCGTTGCAGCAGCCCGGTAGGTAGCAATATAAACAGGGACAGTATATTTATCACATGGGGAACACATACCTGCCGACTGCACAGCACCTAGGCAGCCATCAGCGGCGCCACTGGTCATTGCAGCAGCCAGGTAGGTAACAATAGAGCAAGACAGCACAGTATAGCAGAGACAGTATGGTTATCACAAGGGAGACATAGGGTTACGTAGGCTGAGTGCACATTTTCCTTGGCAGCCATTTGCGGCGCCATCTTCCTGTGGGAGAACCAGTGGGGGGGGGGGGGGCTGGGGGGCAGGGGGAGAGTGAGTCAGTGAGGCCTGGGGAGAGTCAGTGAGGCCTGGGGCTGGAGTTGGGCCCTCTTTAGGCTGGGTTCCACGCCGCTGCCACCAATGGTGTAATTGTACCTTCTCCCTTGGGGGGACCTCCGAAAAGCAATCAATGGCTAACTCCAGAAATCAAGACAACCATTGAGCCAAACCTGTTGAGGATTTTACGTAATAGAAAGCGTATCAATAAATAAGTCCGTTATGAATTATAATAGCATTGTGATTAGAAGGTGTTGGAGACAGACAAAGGTGGAATGAGGTGGGTTCTTTAGGTCAGCATCCAAATGTACTCAGAAAAAAACAAATATGGTGTATGAAATATGATGGGGATGCTGTTATTGTAAACCTCTAGAACTGAGACGTAGGGCCAGATGTATGAAGCTTCAAAAAGTGATAAAATGGAGAGTGATAAACCAGCCAGCCAATCAGCTTCTAACTGCCATGCTACAGGCTGGGTTTGAAAAACAACAAGTAGGAGCTTATTGGCTGGTGGTTTATCACTCTCTACTTTCTCAAGCTTGATACATCTGGTCCTTAATCTCAGATGTGGGTGCAGGGAGAGGTGATTATCAGGGCCTAGCAAGGAGTATCCCAATCTGCACAACTCTTTCCAGAAGAAGGAACCGCACAGTAGCTGCCACCGGGCCAGCTCTGTTCCTCACACATAACACAATAATCTGCAGATTGTTAGTCTGATACCTCCGCAGTATGGGTGCGGCAGCCTGTTTACTATCGGATGTACTATGAGGATCCGCCTGTGTATGCCAAATATCCATGCGTCTGCATGAGGAAGTCCATCCCGCCCACTGTTATTACATCGGCAGCTGTCCTCATTAGTATTGGGACTTCATCTCGTGCTGGATGTGAAAGATCCATCAGAAACAGGTGTTCCATCTGCGTCCTCACACTACGAATGAGCATGGAAATCCGCTTACGCACCCATGAGACTCCCACAGGAGAGAGCAGTTCGTCCCGCACTCATGGTAGCCGCCAAGCTGCCGCCCAGAAACGCTTATATCACTAAAAGAGTGCTCCTTTGGCAGGCCATGTGCAAACTGGTGGAGTGCATGTGCAGTCAGCGGTTCATTTCTACAGCGCATGTAAACTATACGGATATACGCCCGCTTTTATACTTCCAACTCCGGAACATGGCCATTTGGTTGCAAAACAGCATTTAGCAGAACACGTTTTGTTCTTTAGCAGCTATAATTGTTCTTTTATAGTTTATTTCAAATGTACTGGAGGGAAATTCCACTAGCAACGCTGTTTAGAACAACAGTCAGGGATCAGGGGTAAATCTCCCCAAATGGGGTAAAAATGGAATTCCTGGGGGTAATGGATGGTAATGCTGCCAAGACACAGCTGGGCATGAACAGGGCTTTAACTAGGGGGGCCGCCGGGTGTCACGCAGGCCTGGAGCCGGCGGGTGTCTCCTCCAGTTTAGATTTTATGCTTATTTTACCTGTTTTTAAAACCCTGGGACTTTTTATTGTATGGGTGCCTGGGACATGCTCTGCTCGGATTTACGTACGTGCACTTTAATCATGTTCCGGTCGGGTTGGATGGATCTGTGTGGCCACCTCTGTAGTTATGCGGCTGCAGAGTAGTCTGAGGAGGGGCACAACTGTGCCACGTTCACAGCTCTGAACCTTACTACTGAGCGGTACTGGCTCCCGATATACTTCAGGACCAGATTTCTAGAAATATCATTTTACCTTAATCGTTTCTTAGCGCTAAAGACAACAATCTCCCTCTTCTGTAAACGTACCTACATTTTCAAGGGGTTCGTCTACTAAGCATCAATTTGGGTTCCATTTCCAATCCATTGGGCATCTTCAGCATTTTGTATCATTTAAAATTAGAGAGTATCAGTTTTGTCTGTCATTTGTAATCTTCCATTTCTATAATCTCTTTGTCCTGTCTCTCACAATGGGTGAGAAAAGCTGCAAAAAGTGATAAAGTGGGGAGTGATAAACCACCAGCCAATCAGCTCCTACCTGTCCTTTTTCAAACACAGCCTGTATCATGACAGATAGGAGCTAGTTTATCACTCTCAATTTATAACTTTTCAAGCTTAGTACATCGGGCTCATTAGGCCTTCTACAGAGTTAAACATAAAACTGTGACATTTGTGTATATTTTCATGTTGGCCAACTGGCGTACCAGGTGCCCCTACCATCATGGCTTGCTTCTAGAGGTAGGGTGGCCCAGTATTCTGGTTTTGCCAGTCCATCTGTTGAGGTCTGGCTCACACCTTTATGTATTTCCTTGGTAGCCAACCACCCTAAATGTCAAACTATATAGTCAGCCTATTGCATTGCCTGGCTCTGCTCCCTGTCTCTTGTTGCCTCCACTATCTCTGTTCCCTGTCTCTTGTTGCCTCCACTGTGACTGCTCCCTGTATTGGCACCTCCTGCTGCTGCTGGCTCAGGTTTATAAGCTGCATGCTCCTAGGCATTCTAAATGTCCTAGACATTTGCCTAGTTTACAGTCACATGCCTAGGGACGCTCTGTCAGGAGCAGTACCAGAGCATATGTGGCATAGGTGTAAACAGCATAACTATGTGGCTTTATGTGCATAAGGGTCGCTATTTCTCTGTGGCATTATGTGTATAAGGTACACGACTGTGTGGTGTAACATGTATAAAGGCACTAATGTCTGGTGCAGTGTGCATAAAGAGCAATACTGTTTGGTGTAATGTAAATAAGGAGCAATAAGGTGTGGTGTAATGTAAATAAGGAGGAATATGGTGGAGATATATTAAGCCTGGTAAAGTGATAAAGGGGAAGGTGATAACGCGCCAGCCAATCAGCTCCTAACTATCATTTTTCAAACCCAGCCTATAACGTGACAGTTGTGTAACGGTTTGGTCACAGGGTTTTCGCAGATATAAGAAATGAGCTGCAGTCTATTCAGAGATAAATATTTACGTCTGGTTATTTCATATGGATCTTAAGAACCCAGGATAGCGCTGGTGTGCTAGTAATGATGACAGCTGTTCTCAAAAGCGGTTATACTGGTTGCGATGCGGCCACATAAATGGGACTGACCGAACAGAGGCAGAAATCCTCATTCGTTTTCAGGACGGCAATGCAGCCACTTTACATGTGAACCTGAATGTCAGGTTTAAATGCTTTACAATAACGCCCATGTGTATGAGGTCTGATACAGCTCTGTTCTCTTTTTATTTTATTTCGATATTATGAAATTGAGCCTGTTAAGCAGAACCCCGAGGACTCGTCCGCTCCAAAGAAAACAGCACGGCCGTGATTTATTTTCCATGTTCAAGCCCACTTTGCTTAATGTACTTTAAAGCAGAGCTTTGAAAACAGTTACTTCCATTCTGGCAAATGGTGTCCCACAGTGTAAAACAGTTACGGACAGGTGAAAATTGTTAAACAATTTAAAAGCTACAGGGACTGAAAGAAAGAGCAAGACCAGACTTTGACCTGACTAGGTGTAGCGGCTGCTTTTTTCCCGTGGGAGCTATCAGGAAGATGAAAGCAGCTGAACATACCTGTGCTGGGTAACAGCGGCGAGAAATCCGAACCTCTCATTCCTGCTCCTGATGAAGACTTTTCCACATGTCGTCTTTGTGCGAGGTCAGCTGACTGTTGACAGATGTGGAACCTGAACTACGAGATCAGTCGCCGCTGTATCAAACAGGCTGGTTGTCCACTTGGTGACATATAGGAGCCTCATCCCTCTGAGCATAAAGATGGGATAAAGATGGTTTAATTTGGGGGGGGGGGGGGGGGGGATACGGTGATTGCTCTCTAATTTGTATTGCAGAAAATATTAATTAATCTGTTTCTGTGCAGAATAGGCTATTAGTTTTAGGTTGTGCTTGTAGCACCGGGTACTTGTGGATTATCACGGCTCCCACGATGTGCATCGCATAGCAAAAAATCGCATTGCATGCGTTTTTTAACAGAAAAGCATCCAAATGCATTGAAATTAGTATCAAACATGTTCAATGGCCCCCAAATGTCATTTTTGAGGCTGTACCACCCCCACTATCAACGCGAACCCGAAGCGTGGCAAGCGCAGCGAGCCCGCGAGGGGCGGCGGTACGCGTCCTACGACCTTTTTATACCCCCACTATCCACGTCGGCGTGGAGTTGAGAATAGAAATTGTGGCGAGCGCAGCGAGCCCCGCGAGGGGACATTTCAATGCATTTGGATGCTTTTCTGTTAAAAAGCCGCATGCGATCAAATGCGATGCGATCGCATGCGATTTTGTAAAAATGATAAAAAACGGCTAAAATCGCATCCAATCGCATGCCATCGCATGCCACTATATATGGCATGCGATGGGAACCGTGATAATCCACAAGTACCTAGCACCGTTATATTCAAGCAGCGTCTTAATCATCCTTTCAGTCCCTGGAACTGACAATCTAGTTCTCCAGCTGCAACCACGCACACACTCGGGACAGATCAGCCTAAGTACATTGCTCACTTCTGCATCTCTAGTTAAACAGCAGGGAGTGTGATGAAATGATTGACAGCGAATTGCGTCGGCTCCGCCCCCAGTGGCATACTACTGTACCTCTTTAACCAATTAATTAGATTTAATATATCTGAATTATATCTGCATTTTATATGGTTATAGTTTCTATATTGTAATTAAATTAATATAATTCACTGAGTGCCAGTGCTTCACACTTCTGCATACTGTTCATCTCATCCCATTTGGCACCTGTATTTGGCATGCAGATTGCCTAGAATGACATCTGGCATTCTGCAGAGCTCATCTTCTGTTGCTGATCCCTTCTTATATGACCTGGTTGGTGGTCAGCAGCGGGACTGGCGCATACACAGTTCCGTCCTTGGTACTGCGCATGGGCTTGTCCCTAACTCTGTGGACAGCAGACAAAGCAGCCCGTAGAGCAGGGGTTCCCAAAGTTTTTTGAATCTCGGCACCCTAAAGCATCAGAAAGGTTTTTGCGGCACCATTAGGCTAAAGTTTCTCATTGATAAAGTCAAAAACAAATATTAAGTTAATATATCTCATCCTTAGGATCCTTGTGTTTGTCCACAATTTGACTATTATAATAGACATAAAATACTTGAATTGGTCCTGGACCACCAACCCAGGGCCCCCTGTTAGTCCCACAGGGCACCCCAGGGTGCCAAGGCACACAGTTTGGGAAACACTGCCATAGAGGCATCCTAGAAGGGAGGGAACACCTACCAATGGGACTGCCTTGGGAGACTGATAGGTCGGACTTCCAATAGCATACCTCCCAACTTCTTGGGAGCCGGAGGAGGGACAGGGCACTGCGCGCCGCTTTGACGCTGTGGGGGCATGTCCCAGAGGCTCTGTGAGCCTCTAGCCATGCCCTCGGCCCCCTGCACAGCGTTTATTCCCCGCTGCTCACCAGCCGACAGGGGGACTCCCAACAGTCCCCCCCCCCTCGCCGAGGGACACTGCCGGCCGCGGGAGGGACGCGGGAATGTCCCCGAAAACCGGGACATTCCCGCGGTTTACGGGACTGTTGGGAGGTATGCAATAGGAAGTCACTGCCAGTCACTCAAAACGCCACTGGTCAGCAGGGCTGTCCCAGGGCACAGACATGTTGTGTTATAGCCTGATCATCCCTTCAAACTGCCCAAAGATCCAGACAAACCAGTGCTGCTTGTGATAGCAGTTAGATCCCTCTAGAATGGACTGTCACAGTGATGGGATTGTGACAGAAAAGGCCCTTTATCTCTCTTGTAGCTGTGATCCAGGTTCTATATATACTTTACATCTTATATATCAGAGGTGGATCCTAAATGTGGCCATATACTTTTTGTCACACACACAGGGGTAGGGGGTGTCCACTGTTAGACACAGCTGGGAGAGGATTACTGGGTGTCACACACACACACACGCAGTTACACACACAATGAGGTAGCAGTTGTGTACCTGCAGAATTTGGAAGGCTGACCCTGCCTACAGCAGTACAGGCAGCCAACGGTTACCGGTGGGGGAAGTTCACTCACAGCCACACAATTCTATTAGTGGCAGTGACTCGACACCACTGCTCGCTACACTGACCGGCGGGCACTGGGAAAATTCCAGAGTCTCACTAGCAACTGAGTGGGTGCAGGGGGAGCTGGGCACTGCAAGTGCTCTGGGACCACCTTCACCCTCAGTAGTTATGCCAATGGGAGAGCTATATAGAGAGCGATGGTGGGGGGTTAGAGAGGGAAAGAGAGAGAGAGGAGGGGAGAGAAAGAGGAAAGAGAGATGGAGAGAGTGAGGGCAGAGGGGTAAAGAGACAGAAAGGGAGACAGAGAGAGAGGGGAGAGAGACAGAGAATGGGAGAGAATGAGGGGGGGGGGGGCATTATCTCATTGCAGCAACCTGAGCACAGCACTAAGCCACAGGTTTATGATGGGGGTGGGCACTTTACAGCATTTAGCCCCTCCCCCAAATGGCCATGAATTGGAGTGGTAAGCCGTTTAGGGCAGACTTCAGTGTGCAGACTGCAGAGGGGGCTGCAGGCCCTGGAAACAGTTCGGGCCCCATAGCAGCTGCACCCTCTGTAGTTACGCCACTGGCTCGTCACAAACAAGGGGAGAACCATTTGCTGGACAGGCAACATATGGAAGGGCAGGGAGGCAAGGGGGCATCTTGGCACTTAATACATTTCTGTGCAGAACCCACAAAACTCCACTGCACCACTCCATGTTGTACTGCTTGCTCCTGGTAGATCACCGGCAGTGTATTCTGTGCTATACATTGCATCTACCCTGTGGCTTTATTCCACTGTCATTTCATTTTCTATTCATTTTATTAATTTCGTCTGATGCTGGAACAGGAGGACCCTAATGTACACATTTTTCTTTCATACTTTTACCATTAGCCAGCTTGGGGGAACATATGGTTATAAGGAACTGAAGACAATAAACTGCGTTGTGTAATAGAATGGAGATGTTTGGTTGGATTTATGTGTTGACATGAACTACTGGTTTTATAACGTAAAACATTATTTGTCGAGTTTCCTATGTCATCCCCTAAATGTTGTCATAGGAAATTCTTCTAGAAGCTACATAGAAATAATGTATAGAATCTGAAGGCAAATAAGAACCGATGGGCTCATCAAGTCTTTCCTTTTAGGGTTAGGTTATTAAGGTTAGGGGTTTGGTTTGGGTATTAGTTTTAGGGTACTAGATTAGGATTAAGGGTGGGGATTTGGGTATGTCTCAGTCTATACCACATCTCTTGGCAAATGAATGAGTCCTTTCAGATTTCAGTATTATGTAGGTGATACTCAATGGCATTATTACTTCTTTCTGTCGCTGATTCCTCTCCCTATGCAACCAAGCATCTGATTTGTCTTCCTTTGATTCCCTGCCTCAAGTCACCTGATATAGTGACTACTACAGATGGAACGCCTCTCATTTAGTGCCAGCCCTTGCCAGGGTCACCCCTCTGCTGGCAAGAGCTGGCGGAGAGGCGATCTATCTGAAGGGGACGCACTAGCATCTCACACACACACGCGGGCCCCCGTCTCTCGGCGGCGGGGAGCAGAATTCCTGCCTGTCTCCGCTTCAGGGAGACAGGCAGGATTAGGGGGGGCTGCAGGCACCTGTGGGGAGGCGGCGGAGCATTTAGCATTAAGCTGTCATTGCCATGCTCTTGACCATTCCTCTAATCTACCTCGATCATCAGTCATTTTATTTACCCCTCCTGGTGTGTCTACCCTGTTGCAAACCTTTGCGTCATTTGCAAAAAGGCATACGTTCCCTTCAGTACCATCTGTGATGTCACCATAGTAAAGAGCACTGGTCCAAAGATAGATCCCTGGGATACACGACTTGTAGAGGTGTAAATGATGGGGGTATGTACTGTATGTAGAGGTGTAAATGATGGGGGCATGTACTGTATGTAGAGGTGTAAATGATGGGGGCGTGTATGTAGAGGTGTAAATGATGGGGGGATGTACTGTATGTAGAGGTGTAAATGATGGGGGCGTGTTCTATATGTAAAGGTGTAAATGATGGGGGCATGTGTGTAAAGGTGTAAATGATGGGGGCGTGTATGTAAAGGTGTAAATGATGGGGGCGTGTATGTAGAGGTGTAAATGATGGGGTCGTGTATGTAGAAGTATAAATGATGGGGGCGTGTATGTAGAGGTGTAAATGATGGGGGCGTGTATGTAGAAGTATAAATGATGGGGGCGTGTATGTAGAGGTGTAAATGATGGGGGTTTGTATGTAGAGGTGTATTTGATGGGGGCGTGTATGTAGAGGTGTAAATGATGGGGGCGTGTATGTAGAAGTATAAATGATGGGGGCGTGTATGTAGAAGTATAAATGATGGGGGCGTGTATGTAGAGGTGTATTTGATGGGGGCGTGTATGTAGAGGTGTAAATGATGGGGGTTTGTATGTAGAGGTGTATTTGATGGGGGCGTGTATGTAGAGGTGTAAATGATGGGGGCGTGTATGTAGAGGTGTAAATGATGGGGGCTTGTATGTAGAGGTGTAAATGATGGGGGTGTGTATGTAGAGGTGTAAATTATGGGGGCTTGTATGTAGAGGTGTAAATGGTGGGGGCGTGTATGTAGAGGTGTAAATGATGGGGGTGTGTATGTAGAGGTGTAAATGATGGGGGCTTGTATGTAGAGGTGTAAATGATGGGGGCTTGTATGTAGAGGTGTAAATGATGGGGGTGTGTATGTAGAGGTGTAAATGATGGGGGCTTGTATGTAGAGGTGTAAATGATGGGGGTGTGTATGTAGAGGTGTAAATTATGGGGGCTTGTATGTAGAGGTGTAAATGGTGGGGGCGTGTATGTAGAAGTGTAAATGATGGGGGCGTGTATGAGAAAAGGCTGGGAGCCCTGTGAAGGATCACCTATATATTTCAGGACTTTTAAGTGCATGTGAGACTTTTCCTTTGTTGCACTAGTGTATGTAGAGGTGTAAATGATGGGGGTGTGTATGTAGAGGTGTAAATGATGGGAGAGTGTATGTAGAGGTGTAAATTATGGGGGCGTGTATGTAGAGGTGTAAATGATGGGGGCATGTACTATATGTAGAGGTGTAAATGATGGGGGCATGTGCTGTATGTAGAGGTGTAAATGATGGGGGTATGTATGTAGAGGTGTAAATGATGGGGGTATGTATGTAGAGGTGTAAATGATGGGGGCATGCACTGTATGCAGAGGTGTAAATGATGGGGGTATGTATGTACTGCATGCTGAGGTGTAAATGATGGGGGAATGTATGTAACCTGGAACACTACAGAACTGATTTAATTATATTCTGTTAATAAATGGTCTATAAAGAATCCCTTAAAAAAAATAAAAAAATATGTTAAATATTTTACTAAGGAAACTTTCGTACATTCCAATGATTTGATTGAGAATGTGAATGGAGGACAATTACCGTGTGCTGGAGCGCTCTGTAGCGGCTGTACTTAATACAAAGCAGAGAGAGAGAGTGTGGAACCTAATGAGCATGTTCATGAGAATAAGGAATCATGAGCGTATTAACACCAGGGAGTTTAACTTAAGAAGCAGAAGGAAATCATGTGTTGAATTTCTACTAATGACTCACATCGCAGTCATTCCATCCAGCTGCTGCGCCTGCACTTGCTGTAATAAAAAGAACAATCAGACACAGCTACTCATTAGGCCCTAATTTCATCCAGGTTCCGAAGCTTAAATTGCTATTAATATCTTTACGACAACATTGTGCCTGTAGCCGGTTCCAGCGATGAGCAGCATCAAAGCAGCCCCTAGATCGGGGTGCCTCTCAGCTGCTGGTAGGGACACAGTATACTGAGTGTGCAGAACCCTTGCTGTGGCCTATTCATCAGCCGCTACATTGGGGCTCATTCACAAATGGACGCGCTGCCAAATTCGGGCCCAGTGGAGAACATTTTTGCTGTTGCGTATGCTCTGGGTGCAGGTGTTACATAGGCATAGCTCCCAACATGACCCTCTCCAGGAGGGACACAATGCTTTATTCCTGGACCTGTGGTGATACGCCTTTCTTATCAATTAATCAGGTTCAACACAGGTGATGTCATACATTCAAAGGGAAGTCCAGGAGCAGAGCATTGTGTCCCTCCTGGAGAGGAACATGTTGGGAGGTATGTATAGAGGCCTGATAAAGTGGTTATAAACCAGTGATAAAGGAGAAGGTGATAAGTAACACACCAGCCAATCAGCTGTGTTTGAAAAATAAATGTTAGGAGTTGATTGGCTGGTTCGTTATCACCTTCAATTTGAACATGCTTGGGGTAGGCATATTGATATCCTTACAAAAAAATAAGAATCAAATATGGTTTGAGGCAACATGTTTAAAAAAGGGACAGACTAGATGGGCCAAGTGGTTCTTATCTGCCATCAAATTCTATGTTTCTATGTTACCCTTTATTTGTCCTGTATTGTCTTCAACTGTAAGTCACTGTTTTTCCTGTTTGATTATATGTACTCTGTAACTGGGCACTGCGGAACCCTTGTGGCGCCATATAAATAAAGGATAATAATACAAATAATAATTCCCGGCATATACCTGTAATACAGTCCAGTATCATGTAATAATGGCAGCAATAATGAATGTCTTTCTGTGCTCACTCCCTCAGCGTCACTGTGATATTCAAATACAATAATATGGCTCAAGAAAACAAATTTCAATAAAATATGATTGGTTTCCATGGAAACATGTTAATTAACTGTACAAGAGGCCGCTGTTTTTTGTTGCTGAATTGCTGTTATTCTTTATTTTAGGATTATTGGTTGGCAATCGTTTTTAAGAGGCTTGTAGGTCCTAAAGTATTAGCTGTTCACGTAGCTGGTATACAGAGGAAGCCTCGCCCAGGAAAAGTCATACGTGACAAACTGCGCATCTATGCCCACTGTACCAGCCACCACAAGTACGTATACAAAAGACTATGCCCATTACTAGTTGTACAAATGAATGCCCTATCACGGAGACACATGCACAGAGCTGCAGTGTAATGTGGTGGCAAACATACAGCGCAGGAAGAGAACAGCCCAGAAAGCATCTCTCCTGTTCTTACTACTTACACACTGTCCCTTATTCTGGTTCACTCGCAAAGGCAAATTCCTTCTCAAATGGACAAAACCATGTGCACTGCTGGGGGGGGGGGGCAGATGTAACATGTGCAGAGAGAGTTATATTTGGGTGAGTTATTTTGTTTCTGTGCAGGGAAAATACTGACCGCTTTATTTTTACACTGCAATATAGATCTCACTTTGAAGTAAAACCCCACCCAAATCTAATTCTCTCTGCACATGTTGCATCTGCCCCACCTGTAGTGCAGCATGGTTTTGTCAATTTGAGAAGGAATTTGCCTTTGTGAATGAACCAGAATAAGGGCCACTGTCTGCTGACTGCGGAAAGCAAGCTCTTTTTATCTATCAATACTGCAGTGACCTCCCACTGGTGTCCAGGGTAAACCACCATTTATAGTCCACACGGCCTGAGGTTCTTGCCTCTGCCTACGCTGTGTAAATATCAGTCCTCATAATAGCCTACCAATGCACCAAGGGCTAATGCTGCCCATATACTTATACGATGGGATTCTATGCGACATCGTAGTACGATGTCCATCAAATCCGATCACATTTTTGGGTGCAAAAGTCAGCACCCGATGGCACATCGGGTGCTGGAAGAAGGCGGGCAGGGGGCGGCGGAGTAGTGTATGCCAGCAGTAGCGCTTGCAGGCGGCGGGAGTCAGCGGTGGCGGCAGATTTGTTTAAAACACTGGGCTGCCCTGTGATTGGCTGAGCTCTCTCAACCAATCACAGGGCAGCCCAGTGTTTTAAACAATTATCCCGTGATGTAATATACACACATGGAAAGCGTTCTTCTGTGAAATGATTTATAAGTATATGTCATGCTTCCATAAAGATACATTTGATTTAAAAAGAAACAAACTGAATTCCCGGTTCTATCTCTGCGTTCTATAATTGCAGCAGAGCAGACAGACATCTAATGGAAGGTTCTTCATATTGTCTGATACTAACATCTTTCTTTATTTTTTTTTTATTTTTCATTTTAGCCATAATTATGTGCGAGGATCAATAACACTTTATATCATAAACCTACATCGATTAAGGAAAAAAATCAAGTTGGCCGGAACATTGAGAGATAAGATTGTCCACCAGTATCTCCTCCAGCCACATGGGTCAGAGGGAATCCAATCAAAGTGAGTATAAGAAATGGCAGCATTGCTTACAGGGGTTATATACTCCAGATGCTGGGTACATACTCTGGGTGCAGGGGTTACATACTCTGGGTGCAGGGGTACCATAGTTTTGGTGCAGGGGTTGCATAATCTGACATACCAATTCATTCTTCCCTCTGGTTCCCTGTCCACCATGCTTGCACCTGCACAGAACGGATCTCTTCCCTATCTGACTCGGAGGCAGTGATGTAGCGATCTCTGGCTGTTACCATCACTGCTAAATTGCGTTGGTGCTCTGGTGCGCATGCTTTGGGCATAAAGTTACAATTAAATACAAAGAGGAGAACTGGAGTTTACCTCTGAGCACTTTGGCTGATCAACAAACGGACTAATTTTCAGGCCCCCTGTGACACTCTCCTCTGTGTTGTAAAATTATCTGTGGACACCTGGGGGGGGGGGGGTTCGTGGCATACTTGCCTACCCTCCAGGAACATACAAGACGCTCCTGAAAATCAGGTGGCCCTCGCAGCCCCTGGAAAGGTGGTGATGTCTCCCGAATGCTCCCCCACATCCCCTGCTTCTCTCTTGGCGCTAAAGTGATGCACCAAGCTTGATGACACCTGCCTTTGTCCCCGTCCCTGACATACAGCCTCTGCTTCTCCTCTCCAGGTGTAAAGTATGGTTAATATTGCAAAATAGTGTTTCTAGCACTGCAGGCCTAGGGGGATTTGCAGATACTAGGAGCGGTGGGTTTTCTTCAAATTGTACTCTGGACATGGGGGAAGTAATGGGATTATGGGGATCTATTACCATTGGAAGGAGGTGAAGGGAAATATTATAATGGGGACTGTGATGTATACTGCTATGTGTGAGGCTGCTTTTGGGAAAATTAATCCTCGGTTTAGTGGTTTATAGGTAGACAACCAAAATGGAGGGGTCTACACCACCTCTCATGCCATGTTCTCCATGGTGTATGCAAGAGGAATTTCTGGGTACCAAGAAATCCTTTCTGGATGAACCACAGGCCTTCAACTCACAATCAGAGCCCCACCCGGGGCTTATAGGACCTGGAGAGGTAGGACCAGTGACGGAGCTCTGGATCTGCTGCTGTTTCTTTAATAAGGGAGTACTCCACCCCTTAAATCAGGGGTGGGGAGCCTTTTGAGGTCCAAGGGCCGTTTGCATTGAGGCATAATGCCTCGGGGGCCATTTAAAAAAAACAACTTATAAATCGCCCTGCGGCAGCTGTCCCACGCTCCGGCGCCTGCCGCAGTTTATGAGTCGCCGGTCTGTGTGAGCGTGTGGTCCAGACTCTGTGCAGGGAGTCTGATACAGGGGAAATCTCGCGAGAGGTCGGTAGCTCTCGTGAGATTTCCCCTGTACTTGAATCGCTACACAGTCGTCAGGCGGGTTGGCGGGCCACAAAGACCGGCTCCGGGGGCTGTATACGGCCCGCGGGCCGGAGGTTCCCCACCGCTGCCTTAAATCAAACAGAAACCAAACAAGAAAAAAAGAACAGCGCCAATCCAGAGATAAATATTACAATTCATTTTTACTTCCTATCATAGACAATAAACAGCAATCACTGGCCATTTAAAGAAATATACAGCAAATACAAAAAATTAATTAAAACAAGAGATATTCATTTCTCTAAAAGGTAAAAATAAACTTTCCGTTAATATGGTAAGTAGGCTTTAGAATTAGTGTGTTAGTAAATCCAGTTTTTTAGAGGCAAGTCAACGAGCTCTCTGACAGCTGTTAGATGTTAACTTGAAAAATGCTTGCATGCCAATAAAGATGGATAAATGTTAGTTACCAATATTAGCCAATCAGATGTGAGTAAGGATAACGTGCAGAGTGGTGCGTTAATTCGACCCTTAGCTCGCCAGCCTTGCTTCCGCTGTAATAGTGTCCTGCATCCGTGCCGTGGTGACCCGGCTGCTGGTGCTTTTCCAAAATAGGCAGCCCTTCAGGGTTCCGTCACTGGACTGGTGTCAGCAGCGGATAGGAAGGCGGCAATAGAGTCCATGCAGACGGCTGCATTGTCAGTCCTTTAACGCGTTTCTCCGCCTGGAACTTATTTCCCTCTGCCACCTAATTCTGCCCTCCCATGTTAAGCAGAGCCATGGCTAGCGGAAGGGTGTTTGGCACCCCCCATCCCTTTCTGCTAGAATTACTGTCTAGGGCCAACATGGAGGTGGAACTAGTTCCATTACAGGTAGTAGTACTCAGTTACACCCCGCTCCCCTAACTTTACCCCCTGGGCCCCACCCATTGCAGCATTATGCTCCAATTTGCAGGTCTTTTGGGAGGGGGCAGATCCAATATGAGGAATCACAATGCCTATCCCTCCCTCCGCACAGCCCAGCCCTAGTGCCTAAACCTACCCCCACCCCCCCTTCCCTGGCGTAACCCTAATCCACCCCACAGACTTACATTTCCAACGGTTGGAATTTCAGCGCTATCATCTTCATTGATGCATCGCAATCATTCATAAAAATCGATAAAACCAGATAAAGTCACAGAACTCAAAATCCACATTTTGAACCTCAAGAAAATTCGAACCAGGACTCAGAGGATTTGGATTTCTAGAAAACCGAAACGCACATATCTAAAAGCAACACACTGATTCCACCTGACTGTGATAGAAATGAATGGACCTCCGGCACAGAAGTAGGGGAACTGCAGCCACACTGTCCAGACATGGCCGCCCTTGCACTCAGACATGGGATAAGGATACACCGCTCCTGAGATGACTGTGGCATTGAATGAGCCTCAGAAGCCAGTGCTGTGATGGGAAGTCAGGCACATAGGCACAGACTCCAGATTGTAATGTGTGGAAATAGGGCGGGGGGGGGGGGGGGGGGGCTGAATACTTTTTCATGGCACTATATGCGTTTTTATGACAGTTCTCAAGTACACAAGATAACTCTCGTAACACTTCACCCACTCAGCCTGTGCGTTACCTATGGATAAACCTGGATCAGATGAGAAATGCAGACCTCCCAGATATAGGACTGTGTACTTAAGAGCTTCCTTGGATTTATGATGCCAGTAAACTGGCTGCTTAGTAGAATGTAAACAAGTGCGCCCCAGTCTCTGGCTCTGTTTTCCAGCAACGCATAGCAGGACACCAGTTACAGCACTGTCCCAAGTTATACTCGTGTAGTAAAAGCCAATTTCATATGGATCCACTCTCTTCCCGACATTTAAAAACAAGGCTAGACAGTCCCCGCAGGAGAGAGGGTGATATTTATTATGTATGCTGGATGTATATAGAAAGCCATCATTACAGCTCGGCTGGGCTGTGTGTGTGTCTACTATTTGACAGAGGAATACAGCAAAACTGAACTACAGTATGCATGTATTTGAGCAGGGACTAAGTAAAAACCGGACCCGGACAAGACCCTGGAACGCCGGATCGGACATCAAACTCTGCATTCCGGAGCTTGTAGTGTCCTGTCCGGGAGGTGTCTTGTCCGGGGGAGGGGGGAGGGGGGGGCTGTGACAGCTTTCCCCAGGGACATTGGGAAGGGGAGATTACAGCCTCCCCGTGTGGTTCAGATCGTTCCGGTTTTTGTTACACCCCTGGACCATGCAGGGAGGCTGTATTCTCCCCCGTCTCCTCTCCCTGGCGACAGGTATGACATATATTGATGAATGAAGCCTGTCCGGTCTGGTATTCCAGGGTTCAGTCCGGTTCAGTGTTTACCCATACCCCTTTCAGTGGCTGCAGGCAGAATGATGGGAACACCTTAGGATGCATGAGTTGTGGACTCCTCATGGGTGGGTATACTGTACATTGGCTGATATATCGGCTGTTCAACTGAACTGCCGATATATCATAGGCGCATCAGCACATGTGTATCCTCGATATGTCTATTAACAGTATTGAACCCAGATATATTGCATGGGCCTGCAGCACAGCCAATGGCCGATATATCTGCAGGTCTGTGTGTACTGATGGTCTGCAGACACTTTCTACAGAGGCCGCTGGTGGCTGACATCACAACTGGGTACACGTAAATGCCTGCCCACTTGTGACATCAAGCACAACGCATTGGACCGATGCTTCTATCACTCACCTGATACACAACTAAGACAGTAGTCCAGTCCATGTATTTAAGCTGCATTGTTTCATTTTAAAGAATAATGGGCCTGATTCGGTGTTGTACATTATCACATAGCCACAGGGACACGGCTATGAAATACCATACAGCTAATATGTAAACACAGCATGGCTGCCTCATGACTGCTTCCATTATCAGGACTTTTATCAGGCTGCTACCACCCTATGGAATGCCCTTCCACGCACAACAAGACTCTCCACTAGCCTCCAAGCGTTCCCTGAAAACTCACCTCTTCAGGCAAGCCTATCATATCTAAATACCACACACATAACCCTCTGAGGCACTTATGTATTATATAGCTTCCCTTCTGGACTTGCATCTTGGTGGGACTGCTATGCTATTACTGGTGCCTGATATGGATAAAAGGTGGGGGGATGAAACTTTTTGCATGGGAGGGCACCTAATTTATAGTTACACCATTGCCACACTTAATTGAATATACACCCCTTAACATGGCTCCCACTGCAGGGAAGTAGAGAAGAACCTTAAGTCACAATCTGGAACAGGGTTGGGTCTGTCCTTCAAACTTAATCCTTAATCCTTTTACCCATCCTAGTTGCCCTCACTTCATCACAGGCAGAGAGTTCCCTAACACCATTTGGGGCAGATGATCAAACAGCCAGATCTGTGTCCAATTTGGCAATTCATACAACCAGATTGTCACACATGCTCAGTTGATTAATATTATTATCGTTTATTTATAAACCTCCATCGGAATGAGCTGGGTTTGCTGTTTCTTTTGTCCCCACTACACCCCCTACATATCTGGGTGTATTCTGGTAGTTTGCTAGTAGCTGTATTCCTTAATAAGTTACAAGAGTGTTTTAAATACGGCCAGTTGGAATATTGTGGAGCATTTTTCAAAGCCGCAGCTTTTAAAATTCTAAATTCTACCCATGACCCACTTAAAAGAGTGAAAGAGAGGAGAACGCAGACATCACACCAGGAATATTGTGCAGTGTTTAGTGTGTCAGTCCTGGCTTAGATTAATGTCCTGAGATTTAGTTCCTCATCCAGACCTCTGGATACAAACCCAAACATTTAACTCTTCTGTAAAGATTGGTAGAAAATTGAGATTCCAACATTTCCAAACAAATGTTCCTAATCTTAAAGAGGTTTGGACATGTTTGGATTTTGTGTTAAACACTTTAGCCAGCTACGGTAATATGATCTTTTTATTGTACAAAACAGTTATACATCGCTCCCAAAATATCTTAAGCGAGAGACAAAAGAGACCACAAAGATACGGGGTTGGACTTTAATAAGTAAACAGCGCAGACAACCAAATTGTGGCCAAAACAATTTGCCAACATTTAATGAATTCATTGCACCAAATATCATCATAACATACATTTGTTTCACTGTTACATCTGCTGGCAGTGGAGTTTTTTCTCCCTGACCCCATAAGAATCTTCACTGTAAAATGACTCTGAAATAATGTCCTTGGCTTCGGAATGTTAAAGGTACAAATGGTGCTGATGAAAGTGAAGACCCCATAGGTTTTAATAGGGGCTCTTAGATTGCCAAAATTCTGTCACATTCCGTAGTTTGGCTTCAGAACCCACTGTAGCATTCTGCTGACAGAAGAGAAAAAAAAAATTCAACCAGAAAAAGTGGATTCTAATTAATATATATATATATATATATATATATATATATATATAAACAGCAGGGTCCCACCTTCCCACAGGTAGCTGGAACAAACACGTCACTGCAGCATGAGGTATAACGGAATTGCTTTATTGACCTCGACGGGCCGTTTCGGGGTAACACCCCGTTTTCAAGAGGGTTTGTTCCAGCTACCTGTGGGAAGGTGGGACCCTGCTGTTTATAATCTCTCTACAAAGGCACGCAGCTATATTGCTATTTCGTGGGGAGTGCCGGTCCAGGTTTGGATATATGGTACTTGTTTCCTATCTGGGCGCCCGTCGCGGGCATCGCGGGTACATTTATGTATGGCCGCGACGCGACCGACGCGATGCCCGCGATTTCCCATTGAAACCAATGTTAAACTTTGAAATCGTGTCGGTCGCGTCGCGGCCGGCCATAAATGCACCCGCGATGCCCGCGACGCGATGCTCACGATTTCCCATAGGAATCAATGTTAAAAGCCGCGATGGACCCGATTTTACTGTTAAATGCCTCAATCCACCCGATTTGGCCATAGGATTCAATGTTAAATGGGCCACAGAGCCCATTAACCCTTAAATATCCCCCCCAAATTTTGACGCCACCCCACGATCGACGCCAACCCGAAGCGTGGCGAGCGCAGCGAGCCCGCGAGGGGCGGCGGTACGCGTCCTCCGACCTTTTCATGCCCTACTATCCACTAGGGCGTGGTGTGAGAATATAATAGTGTGGCGAGCGCAGCGAGCCACCGAGCCCGAAGCGTGGCGAGCGCAGCGGATACCTTCACAGTTATGCGCGTCCCCTCGCGGCCTTCACAGTGAAGGTATCCGCGTCCCCTCGCGGGGCTCGCTGCGCTCGCCACGCTTCGGGCTCGGTGGCTCGCTGCGCTCGCCACACTATTATATTCTCACACCACGCCCTAGTGGATAGTAGGGCATGAAAAGGTCGGAGGACGCGTACCGCCGCCCCTCGCGGGCTCGCTGCGCTCGCCACGCTTCGGGTTGGCGTCGATCGTGGGGTGGCGTCAAAATTTGGGGGTGACATTTAAGGGTTAATTGGGCCTAATTCAGGGTTATTATGGCCAAATCGGGTCAATTGAGCCATTTAACAGTGAAATCGCGGTCAATCAGCCTTTTTTAACATTGTTCCCTATGGGAAAATCGCGGTGATCGCGGTCATCGCGGGCATCGCGACCATCCAATTTTACCCGCGATGACCGCGATTTTTACCCCCGATCAACGCGATTTTGATCGTGGGCGCCCAGATAGGAAACAAGTACCGGATATATATATATATATATATATATATATATATATATATATATATATATATATATATATAGGATCCAATAGGCTGGCACTCCACCAATTAAGTCAAGATATTTGCCCGGGTGCCATCAGGGTACATACGAACCACAGATAGAGAAACACAATGCAGCGGCACTCCCACAGGACTTTCACCCAAATAACTGTCAGACCACTCTGGGGTTCCGTTCGACGTTTCAGTCGGGTAGACTTTTATCAAGAACAAGGCATACGCCTTGTTCTTGATAAAAGTCTACCCGACTGAAACGTCGAACGGAACCCCAGAGTGGTCTGACAGTTATTTGGGTGAAAGTCCTGTGGGAGTGCCGCTGCATTGTGTTTCTCTCTATATATATATATATATATCACAATCAATAGTGTTATACAGCGCCCAAATATTAAATTTCTTTCCTCTTATATAGCCATAATCAACAAAGACTTTATCTTAAATATAAAACATTTATTAAAAAACAAGCATTAAAACAAGCTTTTTCTTCGATTTATATCGGCAGTATTTTCCTTGAGATTATGAATCCTAACAAGTACCCGACGTGTTTCGTCTCTTTATGAGACCTCATCAGGGGTGTGACACTTTTTTTATATGAATCTTTAAGGATTCATTAGGATTTAACATAGGTGTGAATTCAATGTATTTCTCAACCACAATTGTCCAAAGTATAAAATATATGAGATTTTACTGTAGATATTTTATCCTAAACTTGTAATCTACTGATAATAAATCAGTTAATCTTCTTCTTTTATCAGTTGAAGGTGAGAACCATTTTTAGGTGAGTAATAGTCTCATAATTTTATCATCCACAGGCTTCATGAAGGGGACTTTTTAACCCTGATTCAAGCTATATAAAGGAAAAAGGGACTTCACTAATTTGGAGGATAGAACAAAAAAGTTTTCCCTTTTATGTGGTTATCCTATATATTTGGACATATTTTTTGATTGTTACACCACTTTTAAATAAAACACTCACCTAAAAATTGTTCTCACCTTCAACTGATAAAAGAAAAGGATAAACTGATTTGTAGATTACAAGTTTAGGATAAAATATCTACAGTAAAATCTCATATATTTTATACTTTGGACAATTGTGGATGAGAAATACATTGAATTCCCATCTATGTTAAATCCTACTGAATCCTTAAAGATTCATATAAAAACTCACACCCCTGATGAAGTCTCATAAAGAGACGAAACGCGTTGGGTACTTGTTATGATTCATAATCTGATAATTCGGCCAATATAAATCCAAGAAAAAGCTTGTTTTAAAGCTTGTTTTTTAATAAATGTTTTATATTTAAGATAAAGTCTGTTGATTATGGCTATATAAGAAAGACGTTTATTATTTTGGTGCTGTATAACACTATTGTTTTTGATATATATATATATATATATATATATATTTTTTTTTTTTTTTTTTTAAGTAACAGTATGGGTATATTGGGGGATATGTATTAAGCCTGGTGACGTGATAAAGTGGAAGGTGATAATGCACCAGCCAATCAGGTCCTAACTGTGGAGTTACAGACTGGGTTTTAAAAATGACAGTTATGTGCATTATGACAATTATGAGCAATGACGGTTATGAGCAACAACAGTTATAACCCTTCCACTTTATCACCAATTTATCACTTCACCAGACGCAATACATCTGTCCCATTATTCCTTATAATACATAAACTTGCATTAAATCTCACTGCGTGTATAAATATGTTTTTCAGAAATGTGCACATTCTCTGTATTGACATAACTCATTCAATTTAAAATATAGTGTACACCAGTTATTATTATTATTTACAGATTCCGATAGATAACAACTCATGTGAATAATTAACTCATGGGCTAAAATGATTGGATATTATATTAGGAAAAGATTTATTTTGGTTCCTACACATTGCAAGGGCTCCCTCTAGTGGTAACATGAAATACTTATAATGCTGGGTGATCAAATGTTACGTCTGTTAAATATTTGATTTGAGTTTCAGGCAATAAATATATATTTCGGGACATTTGCATATTTTATTTATGCTTTTTAATTGTGTTTTCTAATTTTCTCAACACAAAGGGATCGGGCGTCAAGACCCAAGTTTAGAGCTAACAAGAAATACATGAGCATTATTTATTCTAATGAAGCTGAGCTCTAATAACTTGGCATAGGACAGAGGAAAATGCAGCACTTGTCCTGAATAAAGACCACTTTCCGTGACATTTTGGGGGAAATTTACTAAGATGTGTATTCTACATCACATGTGCTGTTGCTATGGGCAACCAATCAGAATCTACTTCTTATTTGTTTAGCACCATCTAGAAGATAATAGACAGGATCTGATTGGTTTCCCTTCATTGCGCTTCATTGCACTCCCCCCGCTGTGCAGTCAGGATTCCGACGTCGGGCTACAGACTGTCGGAATCCCGACTGTCGGTGTGTTATACCCCCCCCCCCCCATCACCACTGCGACATTATTGTATATGGAGGACCACCAGGGCCGGTGCAAGCCCTGTCATCGCCCCAGGCGACCTGCCGCCCCAGCACCCTCCCCCCCCCCTCACCCGCTCTGACCCGGTCCACAGGGGAGGCTTATGGGGGAGGGGGGGTTGTCAGCGGGCACCACCTGTGGATTACAGGGGGGGGGGGTGCGCGCCTCTCTGCGGCTTACTATCAAAGGCGGGGGGGCAGCGGGCGCCTGCCGCTGATTGCCAACTAGCTCCAGGGGAGGGAGATGTGTGCGGGTGCTTCCCCCGCCGAAGATTTACTTTACTCTGACGACCAGCACAGGGGGGGGAGGGCAGTGGGCTTAACACTGCTCCACGGGTGGGATGCAGGCAGGGGCGGGGGCGGGTGGCATACAGCTCACCTGCTCCCTGCTGGTATGAACTCCTGGGTCAGGTGCCGTACTTGGCAGCGCAGAGCTTTCTTCTTCCTGCTCTCCTGCAGCTCTTTACCGCCCTCTAGTGGCCGGCGCCCTAGGCAAATGCCTAAAGCTGTGTGTGTGTGTGTGTGTGTGTGTGTGTGTGTGTGTGTGTGTGTGTGTGTGTGTGTGTAGGGGGAGTTAGGGTTAAGGCTGTATGTGTGTATGTGTATGTATGTATGTATGTGTGTGTTTGTGGAGGGGGAGTTAGGGTTAGGCTGTGTGTGTGTGTGTGTGTGTGTGTGTGTGTGGAGGGGGCGTTAGGGTTAGGCTGTATGTGTGTGTGTGGAGGGGGCGTTAGGGTTAGGCTGTATGTGTGTGTGTGGAGGGGGCGTTAGGGTTAGGCTGTGTGTGTGTGTGTGTGTGTGTGTGTCGAGGGGAGTTAGGGTGTGTGTGTGTGTGTGTGTGTGTGTGTGTGGAGGGGGAGTTAGGGTTAGTCTGTGTGTGTGTGGAGGGGGAGTTAGGGTTAGTCTCTGTGTGTGTGTGTGTGTGTGTGTGTGTGTGTGGAGGGGGAGTTAGGGTAAGCTGCAGGTAGGTAGTGTTAGAAGGATAGGGGGTTAGCGTTATGATACTTACCCACTCTGTATCGGGATCCTGAATATCAGTGTTTTCTCACCACTGGCATACCAAGTGCCGGGATCCTGATACCATCCCCTAATAAAAGCATAACCCGCAACATATGAGAGTCAAAGCTTGGGACTAGGCATGTGCCCAAAAGGCCATAGAGATAAGGCATGCCCTCGCGAAATCACCCCATTTCCATCACTGGGGAGGACTAGTAATACAGCGAGTGCCCCCCCCCCAGACTCCACACTCTTAATGATTAGACTATTTGACATTTTCTTGGTACTGTAAGTGTTTAGTTTAGTTATCCTTTACACTATTGCGTATAAAGTCCTATGTCTCATTATAATGCACTCATGAATTCATATTTCCTCCTCAGGTCAGTGCAGCTTAACGGACAGCAGCTGGTGTTGGTTGATGATGGAACTCTTCCAGAACTCAAGCCCCGACCGTTACGACCTGGCCGTACACTTGTCATTCCACCACTGAGCATAGGCTTCTATGTGGTCAAGAATGTCAATGCCGTGGCTTGCAGATATCGGTAGCTATAATCCTGAAATAACTTCATACGACTGCTACAACCAAAGGCGCCAGTCACCAAACGGCCAAACGCCCGAATTTCTCATTCTACAATACCCCGGGCCTGCAAATGTCTCCAGGGCAGATTATGTGCAAGCCGCCATCTGCAAGTTTTGTGTCTGTATAAGCTGCGGCTAGAGATTAGCCAGAGGCCCATGTATGGGACATACGATAATGACAGGTCTGTCACCCTCTAGTACGTTCTGTGTTTAAAGGTCATAAGTGATTAATTGTTCTTAAGAATTGTATGTTCCCTGCCCAATCCGTGCATCATCCTATTCTATGAACCAGCGCACAAACACTCTCAGACACCCGGGGGAGAATTGTGGGGTCAGGCCGCCCACAGGCACGACATTATTGGTCGTCCCCATCACGTCACTGGCCCCTTTCTTGTTAGTGCCTTCTGAAGGCCAAACCCATGCTAACCTCACCCCACCTCTGCCAGTACAATTCACTGGCATTGCCCCCTCCCCTCCCACCGGTTACAAAATAAAAATTGTTGTAATGACAAAAACAAAGTAAAAATAACCATCTTGCGATCTTCCTGCCATGGCTCTCATGCAAGTGGGCGTGCTGTGCCACCCACACACACAGCATGTGCCCCCCCACACACCCAGCATGTGCCACACACACACCAAACCACACACACAAACACACACAGCAAGTGCCACCCCTAGGCATGTGCCTAATGGGAAATCCTCCACTACACACTCCTATTGTAGATGAATGTACAGTATATATTGCAACAACACGTTGTCTTCAGCCTGCCAAATTATTTTATCAGCACTTGATTTTATCACATAGCTCACACTTGGCATTACCTCTTATCCTTTTCATCTTTATCATTGCACTTTTTGGGCGACCTCATCTTTTCTCTCCTGCAGAGTACTTTATTTTTTTCTGCATGCGGCCTGTGCATCCCTGTGTGCCATTTTCCGTAAATCTATGCCGACACATCTTATTGTTGTGAATAATGTTGTAATGTTGTCAATCTGCGTGCCATCATGAGATGATTTGTGATGAGTATGTACGGCAAGTAAAAGGAGCGTTTGGAGACAGTGGGGGGGAGATGCATTATAGCGCAGATATCATGCCGCTATTACGCTTCCTGCTCCGCCTCTTTCCCGAGAGCATTACTGACGAGATGTGCTGAGGCGCCGTGTCTCACTACCTGGCGGTCTCCACTGGGCATGTCACGTGTGATAACTCACAAGCATCACAAGATCTCCCATGCAGCGCGGAGCTAACAGATGCAGGGCCAGATTCTCTAAGCTTCAAAAGTGATAACATGAAGAGTGATAAACCGCCAGCCAATCAGCTCCTACCTGACATTTTTCAAACACAGTCTGTGACATGGCAGGTAGGAGCTGATTGGCTGGCTGTTTATCACTCTCCATTTTATCACTTTTGAAGCTTAGAGAATCTGGCCCGCAGTAACCTGTGGTGATAGGGTAACGACAGTTGCAGCGGTGGAATACGATATCTGCTGTTATCAGAACGGTCAGTTACATGCCTGTTCATAGATTGCCTGCAATATTGGCGTGCTATGTTATGATAGCAGCGCCGATACTGACGGGTGTGAAGCACCCCCGGCATTTGCTGGTAATCACTGCTTTCTTACATGGGGTGAAGTGTTATTAGCACACATAGGGTCAGATGCACTAAGCTTCAAAAGTGATAAAATGCAGAGTGATACACAACCAATCAGCCTGACAGCTGATTGGCTGGTCGTTTATCACTCTACATTTCCTACCCCTGTGTACAGTATGCGTGTTATGCCGGAACACTGGCTGTAACATCTCTGACACAGGTGGGAGGGGTCAGAGGACAGACAAACTGTCATTACCTGCCCAACTGTTGTCATGAATAACACATCCAAAATAGCAAACCGTTCCCTCAATTGTTCTAATCCAGAGCAAATAGTTCCTTAGGCTATAGCAGTCTTGTGGGGAGCACAGCAGAAGATTCTACATTGTGCCATAGAGACACTTTTATTCATGGGGCAGATGTATTAAGCCTGGGCAAGTGATAAAGTGGTGATTCCGCAGTAATAAAGCGGACGGTGATAACGCCCTGGTCCATCAGCTCTTAACTATCATTTTTCATACACAGCTGATTGGCTGGTGTGTTATCACCGCTGTATCACTTCACCTGACTTAGTACATCTGCCCCTCAATAAGTTCCAACATTTCCAGGACACAGTCTTTCATTGGAAAGAACTTAAGCTCTACAAATAGGGACATCTGTCCGATGTCTGCAACGCTGGATTTTAATGTAACAACGGGAAACAGTAACAAAACTAAGCTCTCCTTCCTAGTGAGACACCATAGCACTCTTGTCTAGGTCTACAAGCACTAGGTCGACACCACTAGGTCGACATGCATGAAGGTCGACATAACTGAAGGTCAACATGCAGGAAGGTCGACATGGGTTAGGTTCGACCGGGTCATTATGTCGACACAAGCAGTAGGTTTTTCACATTTTTTTCTGGGACTGACATGTGCCGACAGGCGGTATTTCATGCCCTACCATCGACTTGAGAATAAAATAGTGTGCCGAGTGTAGCGAGGCACTATTGCTGAAGTATGGCGAGTGCATCGCTACGTTTCAGTGTCCATGTCGACTGTGTCAACATTCAGGACGAAAAAAGTGAAAAACCCCATGTCGACCATTTTGACTGTCAACCTTTTCCATGTTGACCTAATGACCCTGTTGGCCTTCAGTCATGTCGACCTTCATGCATGTCGACCTAGTGGTGTCGACCTAATGCTTGTAGACTTAGTTGCTGTGTATCCAATGATCCTATCCCCTTGTTTTTGTCATACAAGATGGCTGTGCGTACCGTAGTTCTGTAGTTTAACGAGGTTATAAGACAAATGTCCATCAACATGTTGTGTTTTTGTCTTATTTTACCGTTTTAGTTGCATTTGGTTTTTAGTGACTCTCATTTAAATATAAGGTTACAGTTCGCAGTTGTAGGTTTTACATTTTATCTCTGCGGTGATTATTTGTGTCCTACTCCAGGTCAGAGCTGCCAGTGACCAGTAATTCTTTATTCCGTGCTCCTGCCTGCTTCTGCGTGGGCTATGGACGAAGGTAATATTCAGCTGTAGACCAGTGCCAAACAGATAATTTATGTACCGTGAATTTGCAGAAATTGTAAAATGTTAATTGAGATCAGACAGAAACATGTTCATAAACATCTGTTCTAAAATTCTACATGGCACCCCGACCGCTCGGCTCTCCCCGGGCAGGAAGGGTCTGTGGGTCATCTTTCTCAATGCTACTTCCATTAAACGCCACACACAGCAGGAGAGTGGCAGCTTGCAATGCAGCAGCCCTGTTGGAGAGATTCGCTGAATTATGATACTGGACTGAGAACCAAATAGGGGTCAAGAGTTTTCCTGTTTTGTCCAAGCTTATGAGCTGTAACGTTTTCTAAAATGATTTAATATAAGACAACAGAAAACATACGTATGAATGTCGTGCTTGGCACACACTGGGCAACATGTGTCCCCCAACCACATCTTGCACCCTCGTCGTTTTCCCAAATATAACTAGGAATATTGGGCCTTATAATAGTTCACTCTTTCTGACAAAATCCTTCTTAGATGGACAAAACCATGTGCACTGCAGGGGGGCAGATGTAACATGTGCAGAGAGAATTAGATTTGGGTGAGTTATTTTGTTTCTGTGCAGGGTAAATACTGGCTGCTTTATTTTTACACTGCAATATAGATCTCACTTTGAAGTAAAACCCCACCCAAATCTAACTCTCTCTGCACAAGTAACATCTGCCCCACCTGCAGTGCACATGGGGCCTTATTCTGGTTGGTGCGGTCCGTCCCGAATTCTTTCGAAGCTGACCGAACGCCACGCTGTGCGGACATTGTAAGAACAAACGCCCACAGGTCCTCCGCATTTGGACGGACTCACTCTCTAAGAAGAGGGTGTGTTTTCGGACAACAACCAAACCGTGCGTGTGCGGTGGCAACACAAAGATTCTGCACGGTCTAACAGCGTCAGAACGGACGGGAAGCTGCCCGTATGCACCGATGCGGGGTATTTCCGCAAAACTCACACCTGTTATCTGAACTCATACATCTGCCACATGACACACTTATGCCCATTTCTGCCCATTGCTTGCAGTGTAAATGTGTGTAAAATAGCAAAAATGTAGTCGTGCTTTCAGCATATATTTGTGTATTTAGTAATGGTCCATTTAGGCAGCAATGCTTCCAATTGAAGCTATGAAAAGAGTGTAATTAATCACTAATGAGTAGAGGAGTGGATTGTATTGTGTTCAGCTGAGAGTGATTCAGGTGCGGGCGTACTAATTGGGCGAACCGAATGCCTAGTGCATGAACAAGTGGTCTCCGCAAAGTGAAACTTGCTTATGAAGACCGCATATTTCATGCGTGTTGGTTCGTTTGCTGTCCGAATGCACGCCTACCAGAGTTTGTGCACTCCCTCGTGTACGCCCATATTATCGCCCAGTTTTGCCCACTTTGAAACCACGCCCTTGTGTAGGTCCGAATGACGCCCATATTATGCCCATATTTCCAGAGTCAATTCGGTGGACATTTCTGTACGGTATTAGTGAGAACGAGTACGTAGACCATGCGTGGCACATGCGCATTGCGTTGCCTACGCATGCGCAGACGGCTAAAAAGCGCCCTCCAAAATAATTCGGAACGGACCGCACCAACCAGAATAAGGCCCATGGTTTTGTCCATCTAAGAAGGATTTTGTCAGAAAGAGTGAACTAGAATAAGGCCCATTGTTCTGCCCAAAAAAGAGGGACCCACTTCTTGGATCAAGGTGAGATGCTGTTGGGTGACCCATTCACCTCGCGCCCTCACCCCAGCTCTATCTGAATGCCGGTATCCTGTGGATAATATATATTTTTGGCCACACCCCCATGCAGTACCCAGGCCCTGTGCCAATGTCTATGGCCCTGTCTGTGTCACAATCCAGGAAAGTGCATAGAAATGCCTGGTGGCATACCATTACCATAGAATATCTGTTGGTCGTTGCTTTCAAAGTTCTAGTCTTTCTTGGAGGACCTGTCCAGGCGCCCAATGATATTCTTAGACAAGTCTTGGAGAATGGATCATTTGGACCTTGGTATCCCACTAACCCTGCTGCTAAGAAGCATCATTCATCCTCTTACATAGTGCATGGAAGGTAATCCTGGCCGTGTTTGTGGGGGTCTGCTGTTTCTGTACCAAATTCGGGACACAGGCTGAATCCCGTGGTGTCCAACCTTCTATAGAGGAGAGGTTGGCACAGTAACCAATTAATCTAGTCATTTATCTAATATATTCTAAGAAATGATGGCTAGAAGCTGGTTGCTATTGCAACTTCTTCACTACTTTACGTCCTTTTTTAGAAGGCTTGTTGAATCTCATTAGTACCTAATATACGGTATGATTCAGAGAGTTTTGCTGTTTGCTGATCACTGTTATTGGTGATAATTAATTTGGGCTATATTCACTAAGCACTGCGCTTGTTTACGGGTTTGGCTCTGATATTTAAAGTTGCAATAATATTAAGCGCATGTCTCACCCGGCTTTGCATTGGGATTATAAATCAGGCGGTCAGAACCTCAGGCAAGAAGCAGCTTTGCCAATCCAACCACTTAGTACTAAGGGCCAGGTTCTCTAAGCTTCAAAAGTGATAAAATGGAGAGTGATAAACAGCCAGCCAATCAGCTCCTACCTGCCATGTCACAGCCTGTGTTTGAAAAATGTCAGACAGGAGCTGATTGGCTGGCTGTTTATCACTCTCCATTTTATCACTTTTGAAGCTTAGAGCATCTGGCCCTAAATATAAATGTCAGAGGTGCGTTTTACATACCTTATCCGTGCTCATGATAGAGTGACTCTAGGTCAACAGGGTCCAAAGGTCGACAATGTAAGGGTCAAAAGGTTGACAGTCAAAAATGTTGACAGGGTCCAAAGGTCAAGGGAGTCAAAAGGTTGACAGCCAAAAGGTTGACATGGTCAAAAGGGCTACATGGAAAGGGTCGGCATGAAAAAGGTGGACATGCATTTTTTTAACAAAATTTGGAGCCGGCAGGTGCCGACAGGTAGTATTTCATACCCTACCATCCACTACGGCGTGGAGGGAGAATATAATAGTGTGCCGAGCGCAGCGAGTCACCGAGCCCGAAGCATGACGAGCGCAGGGAGCCATGCGAGGGGACGCGGTGCACTTGGACAGTGTCCATGTCGAACTTTGTCGACATAGGCACCAAAAAAACCATGAAAAACCCATGTCGACCTTTTGATCATGCCGAACTTTTGGCTGTCGACCTTTTGACCCTGACAACCTTTTGACTGTCGACCTTTTGACCCTCTCGACTTTTTGAGTGTCGAAATTTGGACCCTGTCGACCTTTTCACTGTCGAACTTTAGACACTGTCACCCTTTTCACTGTCAACCATTAGTGGTCGACCATATGACTGTAGACCTAGACATTGTACATCTTATATACCATCATCTTTACATACAGTAGTTATACTTTCAAGGGATCAATTCAATTAGGTGTGAGTTAGCAGCGGCATGGGAAACATGCTGACATCACCTGAACGGACGATATTCCATTAGCTGGGGGGAAGGGCGTGAAAATCATGGATGACAAAACATGCGCAACTGAGCTTGCAGGACATGGGTCTAATTCAGTATCAATAGAGAAAAATTTTTTTTGTATTTTTATAGAAGTTTGTAAAACGTTGGAAAAAAAACTATTTTACAGTAGCTCCTAAAGTATCTACAAGTTTTTAAATCCTCCTCCCATCAGTACAACATAACAATAACAAGCCATGGGTTCTGCACACAAAATAGAAGCAGATCTCCTCGTAAAATGCAATGTGAGTTTGGAATTGAATTGCAATTCAATTTGCTGTAAGAACTGTTTGCGGGACTTAACTTGCTCCTAATTCAACCCCCATGACTTCTTTTTGTAGGTGAAATACATGTACAGTATAAGTTTTTATATTGCAATAGGTACCTCCCTTTTATACGGTAATGTGTTTTTGTTTCCCTCTGAATCGATAACTCTGTATTAATTCTATGATGTATATTGGAGAGGGAATTAAATGCTGTATCTCTGTGTTGTAAATGTTCTGTAATAAATTATATTTTTCAGAAAGAAAGGGGAGATTTTAAAACAGATTTTGTTTAGATGGGATAATTTACAGGGAAGTGTTCTGTTCAAAGTTGTTAATATTTTCTTTGCACAAAAAATCATATTTTATTATGGAGCGTGTGATTATTCTAAACATAGGTAAATATGAAACAATCATTCATTTGTAAACTGTGATGTAATATTTAAAAATAAATAATATTCATCCATTTCGGCTAATCGTTATTTATTTATCATTTATTTATTAACAGTGTCATACAGTATATAGTTCCCCCAAGCGGCCACAATCAGCCGGCAGCGGCAACAGCCCCAGGGGAGCAGAGGCTGCTGCAGAAGGCAGCGGCTGCCCCTTTCAGTGGTGAGTATTTCTGGGGCTACCCCAGGAAAACCCACCACTCAAGGGGTTAAGGGTCCACTTAAGGGCGTCTGTTTATTGTGTTGTATTCAGTACCGTCGTGAGGAGGAGAGGGAGTGGGTACTTTTTACACGGGTCTGATGGAATGTCCAGCACCCTCCTCCCCCGCTGCAGAGACCGGACATTGGGACTAGAGAGCAGAGGCTGCCACAGCAGCACAGCCTCTCTCCCCCACTCAGCACACACTACTCAGTGCCGTGTGCTGAACGGAGGAGAGAGGCAGCTGCAGCAGCATCCTGTGCACCAGCACACAGCCCGCAACCCCTGCAATCAGGGGTGTGTAGACCATAACCCCAGGTCATATAGAAGGGCAGCATAGACCAAAATAAATATGGCCGCCGCATGATGGCGGCCACCACGTATAGGATGCCTCCAGCACCGGCACTGATAGCACTGGCCCTGGCGGCATGGTCGGCGGCCCAGATCTCGACCAGCCCACTGGGAAATGTCCCGCTTTCCCGGCGGGCCAATCCGCCCCTGTATTGGGCACATTGTTAGCAAAAATCTTCTAGTGTGTACCCACCATAGATTTGATGTCTATTAAAAGGGGCAGAAGCACCTGCAGCAATGTGGCCACCACCTACCTGATATACAGTACACAGGGGGAAATTTACTGAGATCGAATGGGTACGAATTCTTACCCATTCAATGTAAAATACGGCTGGTAAATTGGCATCCGCTAATTTACAATCAGCCGAATTTGGTGATTTGCCGTATTTATATACAGATGTCCTCTGACAGAAGGGGGTGCACACACACGAGATGCTCGTTCGCCCCATTCTGCACCCTCCGCCCATCTCCCCCGCTTCCTGCCCATCCACAGCAGCCTGCCTCCACTCCCTGCCCGTATCCCTGTCAAAATTGCAAAGATCTCAATGCACTTTTGATCTGTGTCCCCGGCGATAACCAGCGGGAAGCATGCGCATTACCTCTCGGACAGATGGCCAGGGCCGAAACTAGGGCTTCCGGCACCTGGCAGTCATTTGGTGCCCCCCCCCCCTCCCTGCTGACAACATACATACCTCCTGTGTGCAGCCAGCGGGGGTCCGGGGACAGGCAGCGGGGTTCCGGGGACTGGTGTAGCCGCTGTAGCGGCAGCTTGACTACTAGCGCAGCGGCGGGAAGCGCTGATGACTTTGAAAAGACTTGCCGGACGCTGATTGGCTGAATTCAGCCAATCAGCGTCCGGCAAGTCTTTTCAAAGTCATCACCAGCGCTTCCCGCCACCGCACTAGTAGGAGAGACGGACGGAGTCAAGCTGCCGCTACAGCGGCTACCCGGAACCCTGCTGCCTGTGACCGAACCTCCGCTGGCAGTCCCCGGACCTGATAGCGCCCCCCCCCCTCCAGCGCCCGGTGCGCGTGACCCCCAGCCCCCCCCCCCCTAGTTACGGCAATGAGATGGCGGTAGATTAACTAAAGCTTCTAAATACCGACAAGTGTTGGCATTACCCATAGCAACCAATCATATCCGGTCTATAATTTTTTAGAATGCAATAGAGAAATGATTTCTTAAATCTCATTGGTTATAGTAACCTTATTTTATTAATAGGATTTGTTTCCCTTTTCCTCCAAACTGATTGCCCAAGGGGGCAATAGTTGTTTCACGTAGTTGATTCCATCTTCAGCAAAACCAGATCTGTAAATATAATGAGGCCGATTCCCTTCTAGCAGTCCGGATTCTCAGAGTCTACTCCTGGAACAACAGAACGTGTTGTGTGATCTAAGGGGGACTGATGAAGGATACAGTTTAGTCTGCGTCCTGTGAGACCCCTCTTACCAGCAGGTGCGCCAAGTGGTTCTCTTGATGTACGCAGTCAGACTTGTCTTCAGACAAGAGCCTACAGGGCTGTAACCAAACCCTTCATAGTGAAAGTGCCTAGAGGGGTAAACTTGTCCGGGCAGAACAAAATGGAAACAGAAAAGCCATCTTCTATTCCCCCTGAAACTCAAAGAGCGCTTTAACCATTTTGCATGACCTCTGAACCCTGAGCTGTGTATTTAATTAGTGCGATTTACCATAAATGGAACCGTTTTATTCTGGTCAATATCCTCCGCATTCCAGTCCCCCAAAAAGCGACGCGTTCTGTTTTGCTTTATCATCTCCTAGTTGTGATTTTCTTTTAACGTGGAGCTAAGCTGTGGATGCGATACTCGCTTGTGTCAGCAAAACAGCAACCTCGCTAATGTCTGACATCCTCGCGGCTGTCCTGGGAGAAAGTCTCTCCGAGTAATGTGTTGCCACCAACTTGTCAGAGGCTCTATTAGGATCCCGGAGAGGGGGGCACAAACCAAAGCCATATTTCTGTAGTGCCTGTCATCCCTAATTACTCTGCAGGCCTCCGCTCACAAACCAGGAACAAGTGCAGTTTTGGCAATCCCCACTGAAAGACTTTGAGTGGGTAAGAGAGAGAGAAAAGCAAGGCGTACCAGGCATTCGTCCAGACAGACGGGTCATACGCTTCTTATTACCAGAGCTTCAGTGGATCCTGCGGCTGAAAGCTTTCCTCGTGAGAAACCTCCATCACCCCCTTTCCGCTCCTCAGATGATGCAAATGCATCCGCCAGTTGCAAAAAAAACCCCAATGCTTAAGCTATGATAGTAACAGTAGGGAAGAGACAAGCTGCGGCCTCTTGATGGAAGATATGTACATTATACATGAGGAATATTCCCCCTACTATGAGGCACGGATTCGGTATGGAATCCCGACGGTCAAAATCCCGACGGTCAAGATACCGACAGCTATTGACAGACGGTCAAAATCCCGACATGGTCAAAATACCGACATTTAAAATCCCGACATGGTCAAAGTACAGACATATAGAATGTAGACAGGTGAAAAAGTCAACATGACTTTCGGTCGACAGGTCGCAAGGTCAACATGGGGTTTTCACAGTTTTTTTACCCATATGTCGACACAGTCGACATGGGCACAGTTGGAAGTGAACCGCAGCCCCTCGCTTCACTCGCAATGCTTCGGGCACACTATTTTATTCTCCCACCACGCCCTAGTGGATGGTAGGGCATGAAATACCGCCTGTCGGCACATGTCGGCTCAAAAAAACAGTGAAAAAAAAACATGTCGACCTCGCGACCTGTCGACCGAAAGTCATGTTGATTTTTTCACCTGTCTACATTCTATATGTCGGTATTTTGACCTTGTCGGGATTTTAAATGTCGGTATTTTGACCTTGTCGGGATTTTGACCATGTCGGGATTTTAAATGTCGGTATTTTGACCTTGTCGGGATTTTGACCGTCGGTCAATGGTTGTCGGTATTTTGACCGTCGGATTTTGACCCATCGGGATTTTGACTGCATCCCTGAGGCACAAGTAACAATCTAGGCCTCATTATGAGGCAGATGTATAATGGGGCCTACACACGTAGTGATGTGTGCAGCTGAGCGTTCTGAGCAATGCTAGATCACAGTGATGTACCATTGAGCGATCTGTCAGGGCCGCTGAGAACACTGGCGTGCTGTATATGAATTGCCGTGGTGATAGCAGCGCCTGGAGCCCTGCATTGCTATCGCTGTGCCCCTACACACACACAGCGATGTGGGGGCATTTTCTAAGCGATCTAGTGAGATCGCTTAGAAAATGTCCCTATGTGTAGACCCCATAACTTGACAGTTAGGAGCTAATTGGCTGCTGTGTTATCACCTTCCACTTCACCAGGCCCCTCACATCTGCCCCTCTGAGTCACACATTGCATCATATGTGGCTGCATATGGGAAATGTCGGAAAACTGCGATGTAGAAAATATGCGGCACACTGGGCACTTCTGAGTCAGACAGATTCTTGCTGTTTCTCACCACTGTGCCCCCGTAGGTCAGAGTTACCGAGCTACGGAATGTAAAGTCAGCAGCTAAAGCCGCCGCTGCAGCCTATGGCCTACATTTCACAAAAACGTACCTGCAGAGGGTCCTCCCCAACCCTCCTCAGCAGTGGCCGCATAGTTAGTGGGCCATTAAGTACACAAACAGAATAGCATATAGTCACTTTATCATTCTGATAGCACGGAGGTGTAAGGTCATCCCAGTTGCCCGAAGACAAGTTGACATTTGGTGCCCACCTCCCACTGTGAATCATTGTCAGGCTCACCAGATTCAGCCATCTGCAGCATGAATCAATGGTCACCGGGCAGTGCTACCTCACAGTCCAGCAGCAGTGGAGGGTGCACCATTGATTGCGCCACAAAGCTCCATTGGAAGAGCAGCGGTCACACTTGGATCCCACTGTGAACCATCAAGTGCCCCCTTAGAGCTTGGAGCCCGGAGGCATGAGTCTCCATTGCCTCTGGGAGTAGTGCTAGCAATGTGTCAGTATTACGAATGTGACTGGATAAGATATTTCATGTGACCCAGAATGATGATCTCTGCCATAACTCCCAACTCATATTTGCCTACCTTTTCCCCAGGAGAAGCCTGTAGAGGAGATCCTCATCAGCACTTAAGGGAGACAGGGGACGACAGCGGACATTACTAAGTCCGGTCGTCCATTACAGCAAATGTGGGAGAGAAGATGGGGCTAAAATCACGTTTTATTCCCTCCCCAAAGAGCCGCAAATTGACTGTATTTGACTGGCTTAGGGGGTACAGGAAGGGGATCCAGGGGCTTGCCCACCTTTCTGGGGGGGGGCGGGGGGGGCGGGAGGGCAGGCAAGCCACCCAATTTATGGAAGGCTACAACATCCAAAATAATTTTTGGTACTTATTTCCTAGCACGGCGCCTGCGATCAAGATTGTATCCATCGGGTCCAAAAAAATCGCGATAATCGCATCGCATGCAACCAAATCGCATGCGATGCAATCAACGCGATCGACGCGATTTTTACATTGGAATCAATGTGAAATGGTCCCTGAGACCCGATTTTACATTGGCCCCAATGTTAAATGGCCCCCAGACCCCAATTTTTATTGTTTCCCAACCCTGATGGGTCAAATGCCCCCCCCCCCCATTGTTAACGCGACCCCACGATCAACGCCAACCCGAAGTGTGGCGAGCGCAGCCAGCCCGCGAGGGGCGGCGGTATGTGTCCTCCGACCTTTTCATACCCCCACTATCCACATCGGCATGGAGTTGATTTTATATAGTGTAGCGAGCACAGCGTGCCACCGAGCCTGAAGCGTGGCGAGCGCAGCGAGCCCCGTTAGGGGACGCGCATTACTTAACAGGTATTACGCGTCCCCTCCCGGGGCTTGCTGCGCTTGCCACGCTTCAGGCTCGGTGGCACGCTGTGCTCGCCACACTATATAAAGTCAACTCCTCGCCGACGTGAATAGTGGGGGTATGAAAAGGTTGGAGGACAGGTACCGCCGCCCCTCGCGGGCTCGCTGCACTCGCCACGCTTTGGGTGGCGTTAACAATGGGGGGGGTATTTGTCATGTCAAATACCCATAAGGGTGGGTATACAATGAAAAATCGGGTCCATTGGCCCATTTAACATTGTTCCCTATTTAAAATCGCATCGGTCGCATCGCATGCCTTAACTTAAGGCATGCGATGGACGCAATTTTTTTATTGTAGGGGAAAAGGCTAAAAATAGCCCTGAAATCGCGTTGGTCGCGTCCATCGCATACGTTAAGTTAAGGTAAGCGATCACCTGCGACGGGCGCCGTGCTAGGAAATAAGTACCTAATTTTTTTATGTGGAAGTATATAACATCTAGGCTACGGTGCTTTGTAATACTGGTAATACTGGTCAGGGGGGAGGGGTGATTCTGATTTTGTCGCTCCTCCCACGCGTTCGCATGGGGGAGGGGTGATGTTTAGCACCTGTGTATGCTCATTCGCATTTATGCGCACTTGCAGATGCTTGGTGCGAGCGGGTAAGGCGAACCGTTTGTTCACCGTTCCGCTCGCACCTACCAGTGTGGGTGGGGGGCGTGGTGCAGCAGCGAGGGGTCGCGCCCATGGGAACGCCAAGCATTTCATAGGAGTTCCCATGAAAACGTTGGGCGTTCCCATGTAAGTGCGTGTGCGGGGGGGCGGGCAGCTGACTTCAGTGGATGTCAGCTGTCCGAGAGAGAGGTGTCTTAAGGTCCATACACACTGAGCGGCTTTCCCCCTGCCCGGGGCCGATGGAGGGGCGGCTTTCCCCCCAGCGATGTTGCTCAGTGTGTATGCACTGAGCGGCTTTCCCCCCAGCAATGTTTGTGCTTAACATCCATTTGCAGCTTTGCGTGTGGACCAGAATAAGGTCCCAAGTCCTTCCAGTTTTACTGTCCCACCTAACTGGGTTCTCTCTGCAAAAGTTACAGGTTAAAGGTCAGACAGAGAAAAGGGGCACACATTAGTGACTTGTCTCACTTACACACTTCCCACTGTGGCCCTTTCTCACACAGCCAGTGGTGATTTATTATTATGTCCAGCAGCCGTCACATATGTGCCGCCCCTCAGGGGTCCGAAGGCCCCCGCTCTCATGCAGGAAGCCCGTCCATACAGTAACCATAGTTGCCAAGTCAGCTTGAAACAAGCGGATTTGGGCTTGTTTTTTTCGTGAGTTGCTTATTTTTTTTAATGGTTGCTTGTTGCTTGTTTTTGGGCTTATAATTTTTTTTAGTAGCTTGTTTTGGGCTTGTTTTATTTTGGGCTTGGTGTTGTTTTTCTCTGTAATTCAGTTATTCAGCACAGAGATAAGGGACAAACACAGGTGAGAACTAGGCTTATAGAAATGGTAATGACTCCCATTATCTATGTTGCTGCTAACAATGATGCTTGTAGTAAGATTGTTCTATCTTTTCTTAAGATGTCCACACATGGTACAATTTAACGGGTGTGATGTGCGCTCCCGCGCACATTGCACAGCACAAAAAGTATGTGCTCACTAGATTGCATTGCATCTCATTGCATTCAAAATGCATGCGATATAGTATAAAACGTACAGCGCCTGTCGCACCATGGGCGGGATTGTACTATCCTATTTAGCCACGTTATTTCATGTTTTCCGTGGTGGCAAAGTGTTCTCTAATGTATTAATAAGGTTTCCCACACAAAAAAAAATCGCATCTCTCCCACATTGTGAAATACCGCGAGTCTTCCGTTGCGGTATTTCCAGCCTATTAATTCAAATGTACAGATTGCGGACTCGGATGTACTAAGAGCAGCCGCTGAGGACAATAGAGATTTTAATTTCGCTATATATACCTGGCGAATTTGCAAAGTATAGCACTTTTCCTTTAATTTATTCACAAAGCACACAGTTTAAAAAGCAGATGGCACACAACTTACATTAATGAAGACCACAGTTGTGCTCCCTGCCATCCTCTACGCTCAGCCATCCACTCTATCACCCGTTCCTATCCTCTCTGGCTTTTAGTGTGCATGACGGCATCCACAGATGGGGATGCGCATGCGCGGCAATCATGCAGCCAGCAAGACTAGTGGATTGCATTCTCAGCTGTGACCGCAAGTAACATAAAAAATGTTACATACGGGGAAGACGAAGTCGGGAACGCCACGAACAGGCTGCGAAAGCAGCGCGAGCAGACCGCTACAGCAATGTGGTAAATAGTACATCCCGCCCCATGTATGGTAAATATTTCTCATTAATGAGGCGAAGCAGGAAGTGTTATAGTATTCTTCAAAAACCAGTTTTGTACTGATAAAATATCATTGTAAAGACATTACATGTAGATTGTATAAATAATACGTAAAATATCTATCTTTAATCAAATGTAAGTTGGGCTTGTTTTTGGGCTTTTTAGGATTAGATTGGGCTTGTTTTGGGCTTGTTTTTTAGTCATCAGTTGCTTGTTTTACGTTTCAGAGTTGGCAACACTGTCAGTAACTAGTACCAACAGCAGCATAACGCCGGCATCCATCTTCCTGTATCATCGCTACAAATGAAGTAAAACTCATCAGGTGAATAAATGTATGTAACCTTTACAGGCTCCCGCTCCTGTCACCTCATGGTAATAACCGGGACGTTATTTCCCGTAACCTGATCCGCAATACATTATACGTGTTCCACACCACACATGGACAACCTGTGGCTTTCCAGCTGCTGGGGAATCGCAAATGGCTGGATGGCATGCTGGGACTTGTAGTTACACGAGGGCCATAAATCCACAGGTTGCCTGGCTGCTGTGTCCTGCACATGTGGTGGAAGAGGATGAATGATGAGCAGTATAAACTGTTACACAGAACACAGCGAAACGGCCGAATGTATGAAGAGTCTATGCTGAGTAATTGATATATGCCACTTGTATATTTGGGGTAATTCAGACCTGATTGCACGGCTGCAAATGTGCAGATCTGGTAGACGCCGCCCTGCAATAGTGAAATCCCACCTTGTTCAAAACCCATCGCTCACCATCAAACGTTTTTTTTTTCACTGGGTGCCAGTCATAGCCGGCTCAGGGTAGCCACAGACTTACTGGGTGTCTGCAATGGACAGAGGCAGATCCAGCCCGGTGCTGACATCACACACTCATAAAACGCAGCAGACATATATGACGACACATCTGTATGACTGTAAAGCCCCATCTACTTAAAGCACCCTGGCTTAGCCGAATGTGGGTGTGGCTTTGTGAGGAAAATGCTATCGTTAGCCACGCCTCCCACTGACATCATTATTATGGATGCATGGTCAGCGCTATTTCTCTGCGACTAGACGGTGCGTGTGCACAGCATCTATTCACTAAGCAGAGCAGCGAGTGTCAGGCGCAGTGGTGTAGCTAGGTGCCACGGCGCCCGGAGCAAGGGCATGTTTCGCGCCCCCCCTCCCCCCCCCCAATTTGTAGTAGGTGAGGCTCCTGCGCAGTGAAAAGCGGGCACGGACCAACATTATACCACACACACACACTATAATGGCCATTACACATATGACACATAAGTGCCACTTACCTACATGCTCAATGCCAGGGGCTACATGCTCGATGCCAAGGGGCTTCATGCTCGATGCCAAGAGGCTTCATGCTTGATGCCAAGGGGGACTGAATTTGCTCGTTGCCAAGGGGGACAAAACTCTGCAGCAGCCCGCTATTTTCAATTCAATGCACCGCCACTAGTGTGCAGCAGGGAGGGTGGGAGCAGTACTGTGCAGCAGGGAGGGAGGGTGGGAGCAGTAGTGTGTGGGAGGGTGGGAGCAATAGTGTGCAGGAGGGAGGGAGGGTGGTCGCAGTAGTGTGTGGGAGGGTGGGAGCAGTAGTGTGCAGGAGGGAGGGAGGGTGGTCGCAGTAGTGTGCAGGAGGGAGGGAGGGGGGTGGGTGGGAGCAGTAGTGTGTAGCAGGGTGGGAGCAGTAGTGTGCAGCAGGGAGGGAGGGATTACACCTTACTTAGCCAGCCAGCCAGCCGCTCACCTCCCCCCTAACGCCCGAGCCGTCAGGGGCTGACAGATGCAGCATGCGTGCGCTCGGCAACCCCCCCCCCCCCCCTGTCGCCGGGCCTGCCCACTCCCAGCTCTCCGATGTGTCCGGGAGACGTGCTGCTATGTAAAATTCATATATCCCGCTGGACCATGCTAGCCAATAGGCGCTCGCGGTCCAGCAGCCACCAGTTGATTGGCTGCTGGACTGCAAGCGCCCATTGACTAGCGCGGTCCAGCGGGCAGGCCCACCGACAGGGGGGTGCTGTGGGTACAGCTGTCCCGGGCCCCATCCTCTGGAAGGGCCCAGGCTGCTCATTTTGCCCACCGCAAACAATGCTTCTACAATGCTGCACTGGCTTTTGAGCCAATCAGAGCTTGTGCACTGTTAGCCAATCAGAGCGGCTGCAGGTATACGAGCTCCGATTGGCTCACCAGCCTGTGCTGCATTTTAATTGGCCACCGGCGTCTTGCATTGAAGAAACCTGTGCTTCAGGACCTGCAGCAGGAGTCAGGCAGTAAGTGAAGGGAGGGAGGAAGGGAAATAGGGGGGCCCAGGTTGGAAATCAGTTCCAGGCCCCAAAATTCCTAGTGGCAGCCCTGCCAGCGGGAGATATGAATTATACATAGCAACACAGCGGAGTGGGGGAGCGGGCAATGGAGCAGACATGCTGGCGGTGCCGGCACAGCTCTGGCGCCTTGCTATCTTCCGGCGCCCGGAGCGTGTGCTCTGCCGGCTCCACCCTTGCTACGCCTCTGGTCAGGCGGACTCCCAACTGCCTACGGAACACTGCTGCCCGCAGGTGGGATGCGGGACAGTCACAAATACTCGTAGAAGGTATGCCATAGGTAGGTGCAGTGCCAATGGTGTACGTGATGGTGTACTGTATGCTATCACTAGCAGTGCTATTGTGTACACAGAAAATGGGCGTCTCGGTGCTCGTGCCCTCCGGCATACGCTACTGTACAGGATGGAGGCTGAAACTAGAATCCGCTTATTTTTATACCGCAACTCCGCCAACGGGCACCACAGGCCTATAATGAGGAGGAAATCCAGACGTAGAAGTAATGATATGCCTGCGAGAAATGATGGATCAAAGCTTTTAAAACGGAGTGAAATGGGTCAAGTTGCCCATAGCAACCAATGAGCTTCTAGCTAGCATTATCTAGTACAATCTATAAAATGATAGGTAGAAGCTGATTGGTTGTTATTGTCCATTACTCCACACTCTAGAAGCTTTGCTGCATCTCCCCCATAAGGACACTGCACGACAGAGTGCCATCTTATCTGACAACATATTAAAGCTCAAAATCAGGCAAGAATCCCATGCAGACTGTTTGCTCCGGGTACCGGATACAACAGATCCCGCCATGTGGACATTGTAGATGTACTGCCATCTCCGGCCCATATAAAGGTCAGATCAGACTTATCTTTTCCAAGTCACACGGCAGGTACACTGCGTGTCACCAACTGTCACATTTTAAAAATCCACAGGTGACTTGGAAAACATGACCTGTGTGGGGTACTGGGGACCGAGTTTGAGAACCTGTGGAACAACCGATCAGCTATCTGTCATGTTACAGGCTGTGCTGGAAAATTGACAGTTAAAAGATGATTGGTCGGTACTTTATCTTTCTCTAATTTATCTCTCTCCAAGACTCCAAGACCCATAGGCAGCTACATGGTAGAGCCTTTGGGCCAGATGCACTAAGTTTCAAAAGTGATAAAATGTAGAGTGGTAAACAGCCAGCCAATCAGCTCCTACCTGCCATGTGTCACTGTGTTTGAAAAATGTCAGATAGGAGCTGATTGGTTGCTTGTTTATTATTTTTGAAGCTTAATGCATCTGGGCCCCTATCTGCACAACAGCATGTGTGTCCAATTTAGGCACATATGTTGTGGGACAAATAACACGGGTCCGCTAATTCAACAATCATGTGGCCCCGAGTGGTGCGGTTGGCTGATAACAGCATGCAAATTGCACCTGATTGGCTTCCCAGATTCCCCACTAATAAATAGAACCAGTTGTAGCGCAGTTATCTCCAATGCCACACAGAGCACAGTCACGACGCACCTGGGAGTTCATAGAAACGTAGGGGGAATTCAGAACTGAGCGCACGGCCACAAATTTCCACAGAGTTAAACTGCCGCCCCCCTAGAGTGAAATCCAGCATTGAGCATCAATGTGCTTGCGCAGCGTATCGAAAATCCTTATGTCTATCCCATGTGTGTGTCACTTGTTCTACTGTCTTAGCCTCTACCACCTCTGATGGGAGGCTATTCCACTTGTCCACTACTCTTTCTGTGAAGTCATTTTTCCTCAGATTCCCCTGAACCGCCCTCCCCCCAGTGTCACTGCATGTCATCGTGTTCCAACACTTCCGTTCATCTAAAGAATGTTTCCCTCCTGGACCTTAGAAGAGGACTCTGGGTTAGGCTGCATGGGAAAGTTAAAGTTAGGATATGGGGAGGGCGGGTTAGGCACTTAGAAAGTGGGTTAAGGGATGTCAGTTCTCAGACCCCAGGTGTCAGTGTGCCATTGTTCTCAGACACCAGGTGTCAGTGTGCCATTGTTCTCAGACCCCAGGTGTCAGTGTGCCAGTGTTCTCAGACCCCAGGTATCAGTGTGCCATTGTTCTCAGATACCAGGTGTCAGTGTGCCATTGTTCTCAGACCCCAAATGTCAGTGTGTCATTGTTCTCAGTCCCCAGGTGTCTGTGTACCACTGTTCTCAGACCCCAGGTGTCAGTGTGCCATTGTTCTCAGATACCAGGTGTCATTGTGCCATTGTTCTCAGACCCCAAATGTCAGTGTGCCATTGTTCTCAGACACCAGGTATCAGTGTGCCATTGTTCTCAGACCCCAGGTATCAGTGTGCCATTGTTCTCAGATACCAGGTGTCAGTGTGCCATTGTTCTCAGATACCAGGTGTCAGTGTGCCATTGTTCTCAGACCCCAAATGTCAGTGTGCCATTGTTCTCAGACCCCAGGTGTCATTGTTCCATTGTTCTCAGACCCCAGGTGCCAGTGTGCCATTGTTCTCAGATACCAGATGTCAGTGTGCCATTGTTCTCAGACCCCGAATGTCAGTGTGCCATTGTTTTCAGACCCTAGGTATCAGTGTGCCATTGTCCTCAGACCAAAGATGTCAGTGTGTCATTGTTCTCAGACCCCTGATGTCAGTGTGCCATTGTTCTCAGACCCCTGATGTCAGTGTGCCATTGTTCTCAGACCAAAGATGTCAGTGAGCCATTGTTCTCAGACCAAAGATATCAGTGTGTCATTGTTCTCAGACCAAAGATGTCACTGTGCCTTTGTTCTCAGACCCCAGTGTGCCATTGTTCTCAGACCCTAGGTATCAGTGTGCTATTGTCCTAAGACCAAAAATGTCAGTGTGCCATTGTTCTCAGACCCCTGATGTCAGTGTACCATTGTTCTCAGACCCCTGATATCAGTGTGCCATTGTTCTCAGACCAAAGATGTCAGTGTGCCATTGTTCTCAGACCCTTGATGTCAGTGTGCCAATGTCCTAAGACCAAAAATGTCAGTGTGACATTGTTCTCAGACCCCTGATGTTAGTGTGCCATTGTTCTCAGACCCCAGGTATCAGTGTGCCATTGTTCTCAGACCAAAGGTGTCAGTGTGCCATTGTTCTCAGACCAAAGATGTCAGTGTGCCATTGTTCTCAGACTCCTGATTTCAGTGTGCCATTGTTCTCAGACCAAAGATGTCAGTGTGCCATTGTTCTCAGACCAAAGATGTCAGTGTGCCATTGTTCTCATACCAAAGATGTCAGTGTGCCATTGTTCACAGACCCCTGATGTCAGTGTGCCATTGTTCTCAGTCCCCTGATGTCAGTGTGCCATTGTTCTCAGACCAAAGATATCAGTGTGCCATTGTTCTCAGACCAAAGATGTCAGTGTGCCATTGTTCTCAGACCCCAGATGTCAGTGTGCCATTGTTCTCAGACCTCTGATGTCAGTGTGCCATTGTTCTCAGACCAAAGATGTCAGTGTGCTATTGTTCTCAGACCCCTGATGTCAGACCACAGTCATGAATAGAAGAGCTAAGTGATGGTAACTTTAAGTACTACCCTAAAACAGGGAGATCCCAGGATCCTGCGGTTTATCCAGCATGACCTAATATCATCATAAAACCCCAAAGTGATAATATGCTTTAATCAAATATTTTTAGGACATTAATGAATAACTTCTGCGGATCGTCTATTCCATATCAGCAACTAGAACACATATCAGTGATTTATGGATTGTTAGTCGTCTGAAACAAAAAGCACAAAGTACAGTATTTCCAAAGCAGCCAGTTGTTTCCTTTGAAACCATTATCTGAAGAGCTGAAGGGCTGGAGAAGGGGGATCTGATATAAGAACCAGACCACAGGCCTAATCTGATTTCAGCATGCCAATAAGCACATGTCTCCGTGTGCGCCAGAACATATTATAAATGACTGTATATTCTGATGGGTATAATGTGAGTCTTACGCTTTGAAGTGTCTCGCAAGCCCTCCACCAGCGAAGGTGTCAAACGATCTCAGTTACTCGTTACCTTCTGCAAAGTAACAGCAAGAGTCCACATTTCCTTGGAGCGTCCTCTCCGCTGCGCCCCCAAAGTAGATATATTTCAAAGCAGCCAGCTTCTATTATATTTTTCCACATTCTGTCTTGTATAACTCATCATTCAATGCCCTCTGAGAAACTGTCCCAACAGAACGATAGGAAATCAGAACAGATGGAAGGTATTACATTCGCGTTCTGCGGAGCATCAGGAATATCACGTGTGAGCCCCGCGTTTCGCATGACAGCGCCCTGAGAGCCTGCCGAGGTGGGGAACAGCTGGATAAGATCCAAACGGAAAGCTGTCAACGTGGACCAGTGTACTCTACATACATGTGCGTATACAAATACTCAGCGATATACACGCTGTACGTAGGCAATTTAGCAAATAAATCTTTTATTTGATGTCGAAAAATGCCAGCGTCGCATTTGTTATATAAATTCAAATAAAAAATGTGTGAAAATATATTATGTTTCCTATATAAGGTCATTATAATGAATAAATATGTTTTGGCAATTTTCACACCTATTTTGGCAAATTCACTTGGCACTCAAAGGGTTAATAAGCTTCTAGGATTTAATAACTTAGAGTACTGGATATAGACAGTTATTGGATTTGTGCAGTCCCTGGGGTCTGATACAATCAGTGCTACAGTCTTTAACGTCTTCAGGAAAATGATCTGTTGTAGATTAAATGGCCTAAATCAGGGATAACAGATACTGCCATTACACGGGTGGGTGTTGACAGCCAGTGTATTGAGTTCAGGCGGATGGGTGGTCTACAGGGACCACGGAAATGGTATTTACCCAACATTTCCCAAATATCCAAGTCTGCCCAGGAAGTGACAGTCTCTTTCCCCTAGTCTCTGTCTTATTAGTTTGCTAAGGGTTAATAGAGAGAGACCCTGTGTTAGACTTCTGAGGACTCTGACCAGCTGCTGGACAGCATTGGAGGATCTGTTATGTATCGGACAGGGATGTGGAACTATGTTTGACATTGGATATGAGAACATATTATATGTTGGACACTGGGGCTGTGTTACTGATCTCAGTGATAAGCTGGTCATCCTCAAAACATGTCTGGTTTCTTTTGGCTGTTCATATAAATGTCGCGTTCCAACAGTCATCTAAAATAGTGCATGGCCGACATCACAAAACGTACCTGGATAGACTAAAAGATCCTAACATGCATAGTTTGGAGCAGAGAAGGGAAAGGGGGGACATGATAGAAATCTTCAAATATATCCAGTGGTGTAGCTAGGTGCCATGGTGCCCGGAGCAAGGGCATATTTTGCGCCCCCCCCCCCCCCCCCCTGGTAATGAATTGGGGGCGTGGATAACATGTGTTGGCATGTTACATTTGAAATATATAAGACACTGTAACGGAATCTGCTGCGCTATATAAGACACTGTAACGGAATCTGTTGCGCTATATAAGACACTGTAACGGAATCTGCTGCGCTATATAAGACGCTGTAACGGAATCTGCTGCGCTATATAAGACACTGTAACGGAATCTGCTGCGCTATATAAGACGCTGTAACGGAATCTGCTGCGCTATATAAGACACTGTAACGGAATCTGCTGCGCTATATAAGACACTGTAACGGAATCTGCTGCGCTATATAAGACACTGTAACGGAATCTGCTGCACTATATAAGACACTGTAACGGAATCTGCTGCGCTATATAAGACGCTGTAACAGAATCTGCTGCGCTATATAAGACGCTGTAACGGAATCTGCTGCACTATATAAGACACTAACGGAATCTGCTGCACTATATAAGACACTAACGGAATCTGCTGCACTATGTAAGACACTGTAACAGAATCTGCTGCGCTATATAAGACACTGTAACGGAATCTGCTGCGCTATATAAGACACTGTAACGGAATCTGCTGCACTATATAAGACACTGTAACGGAATCTGCTGCGCTATATAAGACGCTGTAACAGAATCTGCTGCACTATATAAGACACTGTAACGGAATCTGCTGCGCTATATAAGACGCTGTAACGGAATCTGCTGCGCTATATAAGACACTGTAACGGAATCTGCTGCTCTATATAAGACACTGTAACAGAATCTGCTGCGCTATATAAGACACTGTAACGGAATCTGCTGCGCTATATAAGGCACTGTAACAGAATCTGCTGCGCTATATAAGACACTGTAGCGGAATCTGCTGCGCTATATAAGGCACTGTAACGGAATCTGCTGCGCTATATAAGAAACTGTAACGCAATCTACTGCGCTATATAAGACACTGTAACAGAATCTGCTGCGCTATATAAGACGCTGTAACGCTGTAACGGAATCTGCCGCGCTATACAAGACACTGTAACAGAATCTGCTGAGCTATATAAGACACTGTAACGGAATCTGCTGTGCTGTATAAGACACTGTAACGGAATCTGCTGCGCTATATAAGAAACTGTAACGGAATCTGCTGCGCTATATAAGACACTGTAATGAAATCTGCTGCGCTATATAAGACACTGTAACGAAATCTGCCGCACCATATAAGACACTGTAACGCAATCTACTGCACTATATAAGACACTGTAACAGAATCTGCTGCACTATATAAGACGCTGTAACGGAATCTGCTGCGCTATATAAGACACTGTAACGGAATCTGCTGCGCTATATAAGACACTGTAACGGAATCTGCTGCGCTATATAAGACACTGTAACGGAATCTGCTGCGCTATATAAGACGCTGTAACGGAATCTTCTGCGCTATATAAGACACTGTAACGAAATCTGCTGCGCTATATAAGACGCTGTAACGGAATCTGCTGCGCTATATAAGACACTGTAATGGAATCTGCTGCGCTATATAAGACACTGTAATGAAATCTGCTGCGCTATATAAGACACTGTAACGTAATCTGCCGCACCATATAAGACACTGTAACGCAATCTACTGCACTATATAAGACACTGTAACAGAATCTGCTGCACTATATAAGACGCTGTAACGGAATCTGCTGCGCTATATAAGACACTAACGGAATCTGCTGCGCTATATAAGACACTGTAATGAAATCTGCTGCGCTATATAAGACACTGTAACGAAATCTGCCGCACCATATAAGACACTGTAACGGAATATGCTGCGATATATAAGACCCTGTAACGCAATCTACTGCACTATATAAGACACTGTAACAGAATCTGCTGCGCTATATAAGACACTAACGGAATCTGCTGCACTATATAAGACACTGTAACGGAATCTGCTGCGCTATATAAGACACTGTAACAGAATCTGCTGCGCTAGATAAGACACTGTAACGGAATCTGCTGCGCTATATAAGACACTGTAACGGAATCTGCTGCGCTATATAAGACGCTGTAACGGAATCTTCTGCGCTATATAAGACACTGTAATGGAATCTGCTGCGCTATATAAGACACTGTAACGGAATCTGCTGCGCTATATAAGACACTAACGGAATCTGCTGCACTATATAAGACACTGTAACGGAATCTGCTGCGCTATATAAGACGCTGTAACGGAATCTGCTGCGCTATATAAGACGCTGTAACGGAATCTGCTGCGCTATATAAGATGCTGTAACAGAATCTGCTGCGCTATATAAGACGCTGTAACAGGGGCTGACTGGCAACTTTCAGCCTGGGGGACAGGCACAAGCAAGTGGCCCAGCTTCTCACAGGGAAAGGGGTGTTAAGGGAGTGGCTTTCAAATATATATATATATATATATATATATATATATATATATTAGGAGACACTGCTCACCTCTGCCCTCTCTTCCAGTCCGTGGGTGTCTCTTCATCGTGCTGCTCCTCTTCCTTTGATAGCAAGCCCCCTTTTTCTACCCCTGCGTTCCATGGAAAGGAAACCTGGCTCCCCATTGGTTGTACAGCGGCCATCTTTTTGTAGCCTGCTATGGAGGCAGACACATATTCTGTTGACACCTGCTACTCCATATCCCTTAAATGCTGAGCAGCCAATGGGAGCAGCAGGATCATTGTGTGCCTGCCTGCCTGCGACGGTCGGGACTCGGGAGGCGCTGGCCTGGGAAGGTGGAGTTGTGTGTAGCAGATGACACCCTGCCCCCCGGACCAGACACTTATTTGATCGAGACCGAGCAGCAGGCGCCGGGCAGGGCAGCCGCCGACACATGCTGCCCACGGCTGCTGTATGATACCTGCAGGGATTATTTGCGGAGGGGGGGCGGGCCGGCGGCGCCATTCCACCAATCAGCGCCCGGAATCCGCCCTCCCTACGCCTCTGAATATATCAAGGGTTTTAACATAGTACAGGAGGGACATTTTCTTCAACGGAAAATAAGTAATAGAACACGAGGACATGCACTGAAGCTGGAGGGAGGTTGGTTCAGGGGAAATGTTAGAAAGAATTACAGTACTTCGCATAAAGGGTAGTGGATAAGTGGAATAGCCTCCCATCAGAGGTGGTAGAGGCTAAGACAGTAGAACAATTTAAACATGTTTGGGATAGGCATATGAATATCCTTACAAAGAAATAAGGATTAAATAGGGTTGAGATTACCTGAAGGGTAAAAAAGGGGCAGACTAGATGGGCCAAATGGTTCTTATCTGCCGTCACATTCTATGTTTCTAGTACAGCCCTATGGAATATGTGTGCACTATATGCAGCGGTTGTGGTATGATAGAACTCCTTTACATTCTAGTCATTAGAGAATATTATGGGGCCGGCATTTGTGGCAATGTTTGCAGATGTATAATTACAGAGACAGCACTAAGGGTGTGGGCATGCAAAGTTGCACATACTTAGCTCTGTACCCAGGATGCAGTCAAAATCCCGACGGTCAAAATACCAACAGGGTCAAAATACCGACATATAGAATGTACAGGTGAAACAGTCAACATGACTTTGGGTCGACAGGTCGCGAGGTCGACATGGGTTTTTCACTGTTTTTTTACCCGAAATGTGCCGACAGGCGGTATTTCATGCCCTACCATCCACTAGGGCGTGGTGGGCAGGGCTGGCGCCACCACTAGGCAGGACTAGGCATTTGCCTAGGGCGCCGGCCACTGGAGGGCAGTAATGAGCCGCCGAGGAGAGGTACCATAAAAAGCTGGGAGCGGGGAGCAGGTAAGACAGAGGGCTTCCCTCTTCCCCCACCCCCCCATCCCGCCTCTGAATCAACACTGCCCTCCCCCCTGGACGTGGGGGCTGCTGCGGCAGCAGTATTGCCCACATCACAACCACCCCCCTGAAGTGCGGGCGGCTGCTGCAGTATCGCCAGCAAATCCCCCCCCCCCCCCGAAGCACGCGCAGGGGGGGGGGTGCATCGGGCGGGCGGAGGATTTGCCTGGAGCGAGGGGGAGGCTTGCACCGGCCCTGGTGGTGGGAGAATAAAATAGTGTGCTAAGCGCATCAAGGCACCGTGCCCGAAGCATAGAGAGCGAAGCGAGGGGCTGCGGTTCACTTCCAACTGTGTCCATGTCGACTGTGTCGACATTTGGGTAAAAAAACAGTGAAAAAAACCATTTTGACTGTTTCACCTGTACATCCTATACAGATGTAGCAGGCTACATCCTTGCTGGCAGATCGCCAGAACGTCCCCGCTGGCGATCCGCCAGCAGCCTCGCCATCCATCATAATGAGACGCGCGTGCGTCTCACGCGCACGCGCGTCTCAGTCTCCGTCGCCAGCGCGACGGAAACCCTGTCCGTCTCCGCCTCAGGGAGACGGACAGGGTTAGGGGAGGTTAGGGGGGGGTGCGGGCAGGCGGCGGGGACCCCGGGGGAGCGGCTGAAAGCGCCTCTCGTGCGCGCTCGTTCCCTTCTCGCCATCGATATGGCGCTGGCGGGGGATGGCGGCTGGCATCGCCAGCGCCATCCCCTGCCAAGATGGGAAGTACTCCATCTGTATGTCGGTATTTTGACCATGTTGGGATTTTAGATTTCGGTATTTTGTCCTTGTCAGTATTTTAAATATCGGGATTTTGACCTTGTCGGGATTATGACCCATTCGGGATTTTGACTGTCGGGATTTCATACCGAATCCCTGTACCCGCAGTATATGAGTCTGGCCTGGCATACGTCAGATACACTTACACCCACTCTTAGGAACATTTTATTACATAGTGATACACATGTAGAGGTTCCTAAAACAAACAAAACCTCTCGAACAATCTTCTCAGAAATAAAACAAACAAAAAAAATGATCCATGTTAGGACTCTGATTGGTGGATAGTTCCAGAAATCCACCAATCACCATGTTGACAGTTATGCTGGGTACACACCAGGACGATATGGCCCAAAACGAGCCACTTTAGATACAATCTCGGACGATTGTATGTAAATCAGCCGTGTTTTGGGACATTTCGCTGCCCTTTTGATGCGATCCCGATCCGATGCGCGGCCCCGCGGGTCGTTAGGTCTTTTCTGAGATCCTCCCTGCTGCAGGTAGGATCTCAGAAATGATCATTGTAGTGGGTGCAGGTCGCGATCGGATAGCGGATCAGGTGCTTTTCCAGTGCCGGTCGGCGGCGGATCGGCGGCTCCTTCAGCTCGTGAGCAGGTCATACCCTGTTGGCTGTTTGGGCCCGGTGCTGGTTCTTAAAATACCGGGGACCCCAGATCATTTTGTCTCCCGTATTTTGGGAATCAGGACCAACCGTTGAGCCTGGTGCTGGTTTTAAAAATTCTGGGGGACCCCTAGTCGGTTTTCCCCATGATTTTTTGAGACTAGGACCAGCTCTTTGAGCCCAGGGCTGGTTATGCTCAGGAGGGGGGACCCCACTGTTTTTTTTTTTTTTTACCTCGCAAATTCGGCCATTTTTTTACAAAAAATTACCAAAAAACTAAATCCACATCTTATTAAAGGTCACCACAGGGGTCCCAGATTAGACCCCCCCACGCACACACAAACCTCCACCCTATTGCCCACCCCCCTTCTCACTACCTACATAGGAACATTTTAGGGAATGTCTACCTATCTTACTAGAAATTTAACAAAGACTATAAAATATATATGAACTATTCTCAGTCCTTTGGCGCCATCTACTGGTCAGTATAATCTATACTTACATTTGTAACATTGATGTACAGTACAGGGTGTGTGCGCTCTGTAGAAACTGGAATTGGAGTGAATTGATTCAGATTTAAACTTGCCATATACTGCAGGGAGGGGGAGAGAAGCAACGGGACAATAATCAGAGCACCTAATACATAGGATAAATATATTCTGTCTGGATACCTCCTATTTTTTTGTGGGACAGTCCTGTTTTGTTAGGATTGTCTCACTCTCCCAGCAGTGTCCAGCGGATGGAAGGGGTGGGTAGACACCCTGTCTCTATTAATGGAATACAGAGGGGCATGCCATTCCACAAAGCCACACCCCTTTGGCAGAGGTCCCCCCCATTTCATGTAACAAATACAAATAACATATTGAAAATGTTGGGAGGTATAGGTCTGTCCTAATGCATTTTTTGCCAACCAAGAAATGTGGGCCCCATAGCCACATATTGAAGGGGCCCTTGTCCCAGTGGTTCTTGCCTACTTGGTACTTGTGTAATAACTGGGTGCCCGATTTTATGATCGGGTCGGAAAAATCGCATCGAATCGCATCGCATCGCGACCAAATCGCATGCGATGCGATGGACGCGATTTTCCATAGGATTCAATGTTAAAATGGTCCTGTTTATTTCCCCACTATCCAAGTGGGCATAGAGTTGATTTTATATAGTTTGGCGAGCGCAGCGAGCCACCGAGCCCGAAGCGTGGCGAGCGCCCGCAGAATACATTTTAAGTAATCATCCGCGTCTCCTCGCGGGGCTTGCTGCGCTCGCCACGCTTTGGGCTCGGTGGCTCGCTGCGCTTGCCACGCTATATAAAATCAACTCTATGCCCACTTGGATAGTGGGGAAATGAACAGGACCATTTTAACATTGAATCCTATGGAAAATCGCATTGATCGCATCGCATGCGATTTGGTCACGATGCGATTCTATGCGATATTGCCGAAAAATCGCGTCGCATCGCATCTGATTGTATGCCTTAAGTTAAGGCATACAATCACAGTACCACCTACATTGTAAGCCTCCTCTCTAGGAGGAGACACTGCAGTGCACTTCAGTGGGGTTGTCCCGGAAGGTCTCGCCATTAGGCCCCACCCCCAACATATGGAAACACTGCCGTGAAGGGGAGGGGCTAAATGATGCAGTTAGCCTCGCCCCTTCCTGTGGCTCCAACAATTACCCATGAATAACATGCAATGTGGGAAAGCCGCCTACTTTTTCAGGGCTCGGGTCACTATGCCAAAAATTGGGAGCCTCCCGTAGTTTCTGGAAGGGTAGGCAAATATGGCTTCTTGAGACACCTCTCTGCAGAAGTTACTAGTTTATGCCACATAGTAATGCACTTGTTCAGTTGCTGAATCATTCAAGTGCCCTAGTTAAGATTATGCCTGAGAATACTGCCCTAGTTTATTTTATGCTCCATAGTAGTGCCTAGATTATTTTATTAACTTAATGTTATGCCCCATAGTAGTGCTGTAATCAATGTTATGCCCCATAGTAGTGCTGTAATCAATGTTATGCCCCATAGTAGTGCTGTAATCAATGTTATGCCCCATAGTAGTGCTGTAATCAATGTTATGCCCCATAGTAGTGCTGTAATCAATGTTATGCCCCATAGTAGTGCTGTAATCAATGTTATGCCCCATAGTAGTGCTGTAATCAATGCTATGCTCCATAGTAGTGCTGTAATCAATGTTATGCCCCATAGTAGTGCTGTAATCAATGTTATGCCCCATAGTAGTGCTGTAATCAATGTTATGCCCCATAGTAGTGCCTAGCTTATTTTATGAACTTAATGTTATGCCCCATAGCAGTGCCCTAGTTAATTTTATTGTGGCATTGTAGGACTAATATTACACATTATGCCACACAGTATCCCAAATTCACATTATGACATACGGCAGTATTCAATGAGAAAAAATTCTCTGTGTTTTATGGAGAATTTTTGCTTTTTTCACCTTGGACGGAGCATTTTCCTCTCCAAAAGTGAACCACCCTATTCAATGTGAAATATTCACCGTCTTTCTAAGTGATTTTCGCCGTCTCTCTCCGTGTAGAAATTCTCCATCTTTTGATGGAGAGCTGGAATGTGAACTTTTAAACTAAAAGGTTTTTTTTTTAAATTTTGGTGTCAAAAAATCAGGTTTTTTTTCTGTGAAGGGGCATGTTATTTTTATTCATGTGGGCCGAAGCGCTCGAGCTGCTCATTAGATATTCATATATTCACTGCACCCGATCGTTAATATGCACGATCGGGTGCAGTGAATACTGGGTCCCCCGCTGGCTATAGGGGGGGGCAGCCTGTGCTGCCTGGGTCCCGGGGAGCCCTCCTCCCCTCCACATTCCTCTGGAGCAGCCAGGGAGACTTCAATCTCTCTGGCTGCTTCCGTCCCCCGGCTCCCTGAAAGCTCCCTGCCGCGGACGCTCGTCCGCTGCAGGGGTTAAGACTCGCCGCGAGTGGCGGCGAGTCTTAAATACATTGAATAGTGGGAGCAGGAGGCTCTGGAACAGGGAGAGTGCATGGCGAGAGAAAAAATCTCTCGCCATGCACAGAGAATTTTTTTCATTCAATACTGCCCTCAGTGTCCACATTTTATATTATTTCCCATTACAGTGCCCCATGTTTATAGTGTGCCACATCAGAGTGCCCTTCAAATTATGCCACATTTTAGTGCCCCGGCTTATTTTATGCCACACAATGGTGCCCCTATTTAATATTGTGCCACATTACGGTGCTCACCATGTAACATTATAGTGCCCTCCGAATTACAATGAGCATATCAGATTATGACATACTAGGTACAGTAAGGAGCTCTCCTGTTCATATTAGGCCACATTGCAGTCGCCTTCAGTTCAAATTATGCAATGTTACAGTTTCCTCAAAGTCACACCCACTACACACTGCTCTCACTGCAATTGTAATGTCATCCAATTCATCCTAGGTAATGTATTAGACAAGAATGCTTACCAGGCAATTTTGTAACTTGGGTCCAGGCACCCATTGCACCAACTGTAGTCACACCCATGGATACAAGAAAAAATACCAACATAATCCTTGGGATGATAGAAGTATTTTTCACGATTTTTTCTCACTCAGGATAATACCCAAAATGAAAACATAAAAGGGATACAATAGTATAATATTGTTTTCACAATTAATTATCCTTTCTAAATACTGTAGGAACAATATTTGGAGTATTGAGACCCGTACCATTTAAGTTGGTCTACTATTAAAAGTAGACATAAATCACTTGTATGGGAGCGCTAACGTCACCGGGCAGTCATCAATGCAATGCAAATCCACTCAGTGTATATGCAAAAAGAATGAAGCTGGTATAGTGTAATACGTGTATGGGTAAAAACTGGACCAGGACAAAACCCCCAGACCGGACATCAAACCCTACATTTTGGAGCTTGTAGCATCAGGTCTGGGGGGTGTCCTGTCTGGGGGTGTCCGGTCCGAGGGGGCTGACTGTGACACCTGTAACCAGGTAGAGGAGGAGGGGTAGAATAAAGCCTCCCTGTATGGTCTGGACATGTAGTAAAAACCGGACTGTCCGGACCACACGGGGAAGCTGTAATCTCCCCTCCCCCATGTCCCTGGTGATAGCTATCACAGGGACCCCCTGGACAAGACACCCCCCCTGGACCGGACCCTACAAGCTCCGGACTGAAGATTTTGATGTCCTGTCCGGTGGTCCGGAGTCTAGTCCGGGTCCGGTTTTTACATAGTCCTGTGTAATACCGCTTGATTTATTCACAATATGAAATAAAAATAAAGGTGTGTTACAGCAGACTCTCACCGAATGAAATTGTCTACAGGAAAATGCAGACAAATAAGGCAATGGCTTTATATTCCAGGGGTCCCCGGAGCCTTTGTCCAGTGAAAGTGCAGTGTTGTCCACCTCCTAGGGATGGCCATCGACCATCGATGATTAGAAATCATTGATGTTTTATGGCCGATGTCGAATAGTTTTGACATCAATGGGGGAGAACCAGATGGTTTCCCACCATCGATGTAAAGCTTAAACGAATAGTTTTGTTTTTGCTTTTTCCTTACAGTGCCGGGACACAGCACCCCCGACACCTGCGAAGCCCCGCCCCCCGTATTTTGATTGGCCCACAGGCCACTCAATCAGAGAAAATAGATGACCATCGATATACAAAAACATCGATGGTCATCCATAGAATGGTTATACACTATCGATGGTCAGTTGCACTTTTGCCAACGATGGCAACCATCGATGGCAAAGGCAACGATGGCCATCCCTACCACCTCCTCTCCACGGCCTGGAGGCATCCACCTTTGAATCAGGACCTCGTACCTGATGCACACACAGTTTTCCATGATTTTGCCCAGGTCCAAATTGCTCCTTGTCCTCATTGTATTTATTTGCTTCAACAGTAAAAATATCGGGGGGTGACGGTGTCAGGCGCAATAATCGACTATGGCGGGGACCTTGCAGCATTAGCATGTAGGGTTACCAACTCATCCCTTTAATCCGGGACACATATTAATTACACAGGTTCTGTGGATGGCTTTCACCTGGTTTTAAACTGCCACAGAACCTGTCTTCCTGCATGTACAGCGCTGACGAGCCGCAGGAACGCGCATTGATAATTATAAAGAGCATACATGCACTGGACGATAATATTGTTACAATGTCGTTATCGTGAAGATCGTCTAATATCAGCCTATGATGGATGTTTGTCATACATGTGCATCATATGACAACAGGAGGCGGGAAGGTGTGGTCATGGTGTAACATGTTTTGCATGCTTGTGGCAATGGGACTCCTTGCTAGGACCAGTATTAGGGAACCAGACACCTAGGAGAAACTAAACCCCCATTTACCACTCCAGCCAATCAGCTCCTGTCATTTTGTAAACATAATACATGTACAGTATATGTCACACCTGGCTTTGAGAAAGCTTAGACGTTGCCCACAGCAACTAGTCAGCTTGTTGATACCATTAGTGGTGTGCATCCTGCTGAGATTTGTGCAGCTACAGCGCAAGTTGCGCCTGTGTTTGGTGTGCTGCTGAGTGCTTAGTGTCTGCACTGCACACACTTCCCTTCTCCTCCTCCTCCCCATGGGTGCAGATCACATGACGCTGGTATGTGCATCACATGTCTGAGTGCAGGAAGTGTGGCAGCAGCAGGACACAACAATTCGCTGCTACTGTCTGCAGCCAATGTCCCAGAGATGAAGATCCAGGTATGTCTCCTCATGCTCCCTCACACTGCCTCTGCCCGGCCACGGGCCACCCCCGACCTGGTGCTGCTGCTCTGTCCTACACGGACAATGGTCTGCAATGCCTCATTCCTGACCAGGTTCTGCTCTGTCCTACACGGACAATGCTTCATTCCTGACCAGGTCCAGCTGCCCTGCACTGACAATGCTCTGCAATGCCTCAGCCCACCCCCTGACCTGGTGCTGCTGCTCTGTCCTGCACGGACAATGCTCTGCAATGCCTCATCCCCGACCAGGTGCTGCTGCTCTGTCCTGCACTGACAATGCTCTGCAATGCCTCGTCCCCGATCATGTGCTGCTGCTCTGTCCTGCACTGACAATGCTCTGCAATGCCTCATCCCCGACCAGGTGCTGCTGCTCTTTCCTGCACTGACAATGCTCTGCAATGCCTCATTCCTGACCAGGGGCTGCTGCCCTGTCCTGCACTGACAATGCTCTGCGATGTCTCATCCCTGACCAGGTGGTGCTGCTGCTCTGTCCTGCACTGACAATGCTCTGCAATGCCTCATTCCTGACCAGGTGCTGCTGCACTGACAATGCTCTGCAATGCCTCATTCCTGACCAGGTGCTGCTGCTCTGTCCTGCACTGACAATGCTCTGCAATGCCTCATCCCTGACCCATACCCTCCAACATGACCCATTCCATTAGGTACAAAATGCTTTGTTTCTGGACTTCCTTGCCAGTGACAGTTACATAGTTGGGACTGTACCACTGTTCAATATTCAAAAAGGGGAGCCACACCTACTGCCACCTTTAAAAAAATCTGTGTCCTGGACTCACTGGCAGTTGATGTGACCCCCCCTTTGAATTTTGGACTGGGCTGAAGTCCCACCTCTGTAACTGTCACTGGCAGGGAAGTCCAGGAATAGAGCATTTTGTACCTAATGGAATGGGTCATGTTGGAGGGTATGCTGACCAGGTGCTGCTGCTCTGTCCTGCACTGACAATGCTCTGCAATGCCTCATCCCTGACCAGGGGCTGCTGCTCTGTCCTGCACTGACAATGCTCTGCAATGCCTCATTCCTGACCAGGTGCTGCTGCTCTGTACTGCACTGACAATGCTCTGCAATGCCTCATTCCTGACCAGGGGCTGCTGCTCTGTCCTGCACTGACAATGCTCTGCAATGCCTCATCCCTGACCAGGTGCTGCTGCTCTGTCCTGCACTGACAATGCTCTGCAATGCCTCATTCCTGACCAGGTGCTGCTGCTGCTCTGTCCTGCACTGACAATGTTCTGCAATGCCTCATTCCTGACCAGGTGCTGCTGCCCTGTACTGCACGGACGATGCTCTGCAATGCCTCATCCCTGACCAGGGGCTGCTGCTCTGTCCTGCAAGGACGATGCTCTGCAATGCCTCATCCCTGACCAGGGGCTGCTGCTCTGTACTGCAGGGACGATGCTCTGCAATGCCTCATTCCTGACCAGGTGCTGCTGCCCTGTACTGCACGGACGATGCTCTGCAATGCCTCATCCCTGACCAGGGGCTGCTGCTCTTTACTGCAGGGACGATGCTCTGCAATGCCTCAGCCTCATCCCTGCTCTGTAAAACCTCCGCTGCTCACCTGCCATCAGGGAAGCTGCTGTTACTTCTGTTATGGTAAATGGTGCAGAGGCTCCTTCCCAGACTTGTGTACAGTCCCTGCTATTACTGGACTTGGGGTAGCTATGTCCTGCTTTGCGCCATGTGGCTGGCTTGCCTACTTCTGTACAGTCCCTGCTATTACTGCACTTGGGGTAGGTATGTCCTGCTTTGCGCCATGTGGCTGGCTTGTCTGTGCTGGTCTCAGTGTTGTATAGTGTGCTGCAGTGTTACAGGTCTCTTGTTTGTTATTTCACAGCCCCATCCTTGATGACCAATGGCAGCCATTACCTCCTACTGCTGGATATAACGCTGGGTGTTCCCGGGTCAGTCTGGGCTCTGTCTCATTGATACTGGTTTCATATCCTCCGGTAAGTGAAGGGAATCACTGGTAAGTTAGGGGCCGGTACCCACCAGCGTTGTTTGTGCTTTATATTTAGTGGTTGACATCTGTGGTTTTAACATAGCTCCCAACATGACCCATTCCAGGAGGGACCAAATGCTCTACTCCTGGACTTCCTTGCCAATAACATTTGCAGAGATGAGACTGCACCACTGTATAAAATTTAAATAGAGGAGTCAGTGAGTCCCAGACTGTGGTGTTTAAGGTGACAATTGGGTCTGGTTCCCCTATCTGAATTTTGGACTGTCACTGGCATGGAAGTCCAGAAACAGAGCATATTCTCCCTCCAGGAATGAGTCCTGTTGAGAGGCGTGGGTATGGTTTTAATGGTTTAAGGTTGGGCTACAGAAGGGGAGGAGGGTTAGGCTGTAGGGGAGGAGGGTTAGGCTGCGGAGGGGGGAGGGTTAGGGTTGTGCTGCAGGAGGGAAGGGATTAGACTTTGGAGGGGGGAGTGTTAGGTTTAGGCTGTGCAGGTTGGGGGGAAGGGTCAGGGTTTGGCAGCAGGGGAGGAGGGTTAGGCTATGGAGGGGGCAGGGGGAAGGTTAGTATATGTACTGTACCCTTGTCTGGATTCCCTCTGTTGGTATACTGACATCCCGCGCATCAGTCATCCCTATGTATTCCGTTTCTGTATGTACGGTGCTGCGGACTGCCTTATTCCTCTACCCTAGTAAGGGTGAAATGTCCAATGTTGTACCAATGTTTATTCTGTCACGCGTTGAGTAAATCGTATTTCATCCGTAAAAGGTGCTAAGGGAGGAGAGGATTTCTGTACGTTGTACACCGCGGACCTGGGAGACTGCTGCATAGGACTAATTAGAGGAACACATCCAGGAAATACACGGTGGGTGAAGATCTTCATAGAAATCCATTGGAGCCAGTTACCCATGCGTCGTCATCTCTGTATCGTAACTCAAGCTAGATCTGACCCAACTGACCTGTACTGTGAGTTAGATGCACCCTAAGGCAGGGGTGGCCAAACTGGTCCTCGAGATCTACCACATAGCTGGTGCACAGCTGTAGTCATTACTAACTGTCACATTCCCCAGACTCCCTAGCTGGTGCACAGCTGTAGTCATTACTAACTGTCACATTCCCCAGACTCCCTAGCTGGTGCACAGCTGTAGTCATTACTAACTGTCACATTCCCCAGACTCCCTAGCTGGTGCACAGCTGTAGTCATTACTGTCTCATTTCTCAGACTCCCTAGCTGGTGCACAGCTGTAGTCATTACGAACTGTCACATTTCCCAGACTCCCAAGCTGGTGTACAGCTGTAGTCATTACTAACTGTCACATTCCCCAGACTCCCTAGCTGGTACACAGCTGTAGTCATTACTAACTGTCTCATTTCTCAGACTCCATAGCTGGTGCACAGCTGTAGTCATTTCTAACTGTCTCATTTCTCAGACTCCCTAGCTGGTACACAGCTGTAGTCATTACTAACTGTCTCATTTCCCAGACTCCCTTGCTGGTACACAGCTGTAGTCATTACTAACTGTCTCATTTCTCAGACTCCCTAGCTGGTGCACAGCTGTAGTCATTACTGTAACATTTCTCAGACTCCCTAGCTGGTGCACAGCTGTAGTCATTTCTGTCTCATTTCCCAGACTCCCTAGCTGGTGCACAGCTGTAGTCATTACTACAGTAACTGTCACATTTCCCAGACTCCCTAGCTGGTACACAGCTGTAGTCATTACTAACGGTCATATTTCCCAGACTCCCAAGCTGGTGTACAGCTGTAGTCATTACTAACTGTCACATTTCTCAGACTCCCTAGCTGGTGCACAGATGTAGTCATTACTAACTGTCACATTTTCAAACCTGCTGCATTCATTCCTACTATAGATTCCTAGATTTGTCTGAGAAACATGAACTGTTAGTAGATCTTGAGGACAAGTTTGGCCACCCCGGCCCTAAGTGTATCTCAATGCTTCTCTCTAAGGGTCTAATTCATTACCACTCGCTAAGCAGAGGTCGTTTGCTGCTTAACGAGAGGCAAACGTCTGCCGGATGGCTGAAGGGGAGAGAAATAATACCCATCAAGTTATACATGACTTGCCAGAGACATGTCCCCTTGTCATTTGAGATTCGAACACCCAGCAGCCATTACTAGGGCCCAAATTGGGTATGTGACATCCTAGCAACTCGCACCAATGTTCGGCTGTGCACATATCCCGGCAGTACGGACGGTGTAATGGTTAGCATTACTGCCTCACAGCACTGAGGTCATGGGTTCTATCCCCACCATGTGTTATATATACGGTGCAGCACGGATGGTGTAATGGTTAGCATTACTGCCTCACAGCGCTGAGGTCATGGGTTCTATTTCCAAAATTTCCTGAACTGTGCGGAGTTTGTATATTCTCCCCGTACTTGCGTGGGTTTCCTTCGGGTACTCTGATTTCCTCCCACAATCCAAAAATATACTGGTAGGTTAATTGGCTCCCAACAAAATTAACCCTAGAATGTCTGTGTGTGCGTGTACATGTGGTAGGGATTATAGATTGTAAGCTCCACTGGGGCAGGGACTGATGTGAATATTCAAATAGTCTCTGTAAAGCGCTGCGGAATAGGTGTGCACTATAGAAATAACTGGTAATAAATAAATATCCTCTATATACGTACTCTGCACATCACTCACCTCTGTGGCTTATAAGGGCAACGTACCAATGTTAATGGCCGTGATTGCACCCTTGCATTTAATCGCATCACCCCCTGAAAGTCATATTCCCGTGATGGAGATATAATTTTTGCCATGCAGGACGATTTCCTTGTTCATGTATTATAATGTGTGTGTCTTTGGCAGATGAAATGTGTTCTCATAGTCTCCGATGGCGCAGAAGTCCTATTCTATTGGGCCGATGAAGCGTTTGAAAGGAGCCTTAACAGGCGATTCTCTGTTTCCGATGAGCTGTTGCAGGTAAGGTGACAATAACCTGCTCTCCGATATATGATACATAACTATATACGGGTTCAGGGGGTTATTCAGAGTTTATCACTGATGTGCGAATTTGAGTCATTATCGAATGACTGCGCGTGTGTACGGATTGTAGCCCAAATAGTGACAGAGATAGAGTATGGATCTGATCGCAATCCCCTCACAATTTGAGCGACAGGAAGATGGTATTTGGGGACAGTAACCGGACGTTTTCTGGGAGTTTCAGGTGTTTTGTGTATTGATCCGTATTTCCATAAATGTAATGCTTCTTTGTGACACGTATCCATTTACTGCTCCTAGTCTCCATCGTTTGGTGACAGCATCAACACGCTCTTTGCACCTCTAATCATCTCGTGCGTCACGCTGCTGGACAAGATCACTGATACGTACACGTGTTTTACCACTGAGAATGACCACCTGTGTGTGCTGCACATGGTAAGTCCCGTCCTGTACTGCAGGTGCAAACGGCTATGGGGGGGGGGGGGGATATGGTGGCTCCTCCTCAGTAACAGGAGGCAGTTCTGCTCTGTGACTTTACGTGCAGCACTCCGCTCCTGTCACAGTGTAGGATCCGGCACTGCAGCTCAACAATTCTCCTGGGGCAGCCCAACATCTCAATTGATGCTGGACAGTTCCCTGGAGCAATGAAAATGGAAAAACCTTGTCATATTATATAAAAGATCAATAGAATTGGGGTTGATGATCGCACACGATGCCACCATTCATACAGGATCTGTGGTGCCACGCGGCTGCCAGTTTGGCAGATTTCTCCTTGCACCTCATGAAACTGCACATGGTAAGTCCCTCAAAACTGCCATCCTTAGACGTGGTGTCACACATTTGGGGGGGTGTTTGTCAAAAATATGTCTTAGTCAGCACAGTCTTCTGGTCTCCTTAGTCACATTGTGTTGCCACTAAGAGCCATTTGCGTCCAAAAAAAGCCCCTCCGCTGGCAGAGTCTCATGTGACAAGAGGGGCTGTTCTGTAGTCATCCACATCAGTCCCGGCCTCAGTACACAGTGCAGGTTGCTGGGTTATTGTCTTATATGGGTACATGTAAGGGCTGGTGGGAGGTTGTCTAGACAAGAAAACACACATGGTTTTCACCAGCACACTGCAATAATCCAGTGTCCTGCTTGTATATAAAATGCGGAGGACACATTTTTGCAAAAATATGATTAGCCAAGGTGTCTGTGCTATAGTATACAGTCTCATATATTGGGTCAAATATTCATGTGGTTGGAGTCGAACCCAAGACCCCAGTGCTGGCAGGAAGCAAAGCCAATCCCTGCATTACATTGGTACATTCTCCAGTCTGTCTGCCAATGTCAGACAGAAACACTCGCGGGCAGGGTGTGGCTTATAATGTCACTGTACAGGGATTGGTGGGTGTCTCAGAATGGGATCTCTTATTGGCAGTGCAGCAAGGTAGCTGTTCTCTGGTCACTACACCGGCGGGCAGGGTGTGGCTTATAATGTCACTGTACAGGGATTGGTGGGTGTCTCAGAATGGGATCTCTTATTGGCTGTGCAGCAAGGTAGCTGTTCTCAGGTCACTACACACGCGGGCAGGGTGTGGCTTATAATGTCACTGTACAGGGATTGGTGGGTGTCTCAGAATGTGATCTCTTATTGGCAGTCCAGCAAGGTAGCTGTTCTCAGGTCATTACACCGGCGGGCAGGGTGTGGCTTATAAAGTCACTGTACAGGGATTGGTGGGTGTCTCAGAATGTGATCTCTTATTGGCAGTGCAGCAAGGTAGCTGTTCTCAGGTCACTACACCGGCGGGCAGGGTGTGGCTTATGATGTCACTGTACAGGGATTGGTGGGTGTCTCAGAATGTGATCTCTTATTGGCAGTCCAGCAAGGTAGCTGTTCTCAGGTCATTACACCGGCGGGCAGGGTGTGGCTTATAATGTCACTGTACAGGGATTGGTGGGTGTCTCAGAATGGGATCTCTTATTGGCTGTGCAGCAAGGTAGCTGTTCTCAGGTCACTACACACGCGGGCAGGGTGTGGCTTATAATGTCACTGTACAGGGATTGGTGGGTGTCTCAGAATGTGATCTCTTATTGGCAGTCCAGCAAGGTAGCTGTTCTCAGGTCATTACACCGGCGGGCAGGGTGTGGCTTATAATGTCACTGTACAGGGATTGGTGGGTGTCTCAGAATAGGATCTCTTACTGGAGCTCTAAGCCTCACTCTGTTGTGTTTCCTCTCCGCAGTTTGGGGAATGTCTGTTCATTGCCGTGAACGGAGACGGTTCCGAGAATGAGGACGACCTTCGCCGGAAGCTCTTTGTATTGAAGAGACTCACCGAGGTGCACTTCGGCCTGGTCACGTTGGACAGCCAGTTAATCAGAAGGGAGTACGTGTCCATGATTCCCCCGGCAATTTTCTGGGCTTTCCCTTGGGTACGGAGGCGGGTCGGCGGGAGCAGCTGATGTCACATGACATCGAATGATTTTTCCTTTGCACGGCCACATGTGAGGGGGACATGTAAGCGTAAACATCCCCTCGCATGCAAAGACGGGGGTTTGCCTGTTCGCTAGGTTGCGGACAAATGCAGCCTAGCAAGCAGGTCTGAATAGGGCCCATTATGTGACGGCATATACATGCACTGCATAAGCAAGGTGACCGTACCGGACAAGCCGATGTTGCTAGCTTTAGAACGAGGACCTGGTTTTTCTTCCAATCGTGTAATACTTTATAGGAACGAGCTACCTGTCTCTGTCTTTCCGACGCAGGCTGCGACCATCGGATTCCGATCAGCGGAACCTTGTGTGGAAAACGTTCCAGAGCTTGCTCCTAACATACAGCCGTCTCCACGTGGAGGATCAAAGCTTTGCAATAGAGGTAAGCGTCCCAACTTTAATTTTCCGCTTCACGTTTCTGGATTCTTTATTGGTTTCCTTCATTGTAAGAAAACTTTTTTTTTTTTTTTTTTGCATGAATGATATTTTTTTATTTTTTTTAAACATTTGAACTTCTGATTTAAGTTTCCATAAAACGCTGATCGGTCCCCTGCGTCCGCCCCCTTCCGTTGGAAGCGTTTGCTCCCAGGGTTTGCGAATGCGCATATTCGTACATTCGCAAACCCCCACCATAAGAACCGGGGGGGGGGGGGGATTTGCACAGACTATAGATAAATGTAACTTCCGTCGCTATAGTTAGCACCCAAAGAAGTAGTTTTCCATCCAACAGATCAATTTGGTGGCACACAAAGGGCCCGATTGGAGTAGGGGTCTGCTGTCCATATGACCTACTATTCGGGGTCTGCGCAGTGACCTCAAGTGTGTTTGCTTTGTCCCTGTAATATAATATGGCGCTGATCACCTCGGTTTTACTAAATGTATCCCATGGAGAATAAAGCGGTTCTAGGACTGAAATCGGAACCGGCCTTAGGAGCACAATCGGTGCAGCAGTTGCATGCTACTGTAAGTCATTGACTCGTGGGCTTTGCTGTCACAGGCCGTGGAGCGTCTGATCCACCCGAAGCTGTGCGAGCAATGCATCGAGTTCCTGGAGAAGCAAATCGTGCAGCACATTAACAGCAGCAACGAGCGCGGCGGCGAGGAGGTCCTGCACACCTTCATCTTGGTCAACACCAAACTGCTGGCGCTCTTCTCCAGGTGACACATGGAACCTCCACGTTTGTCTGTATTAATGGATTTCACAAGTTGTTGCCCACTGTGAGATACCGTCAAAGTGCAATAGAGGATCATAAACCCCAGATCCTGGGTTATATTACATGACGGACGATTTGATCGATTTTGGGCTTCCAGGGTTAGAACACACATTTACTAATATTTCAAAATAAATAGAAATAAACTCATCCGTTACTTAATGGGTGCGTTAACCCTGGAAGCTAACATTGTTCACTTTTTAAGCGATCTGAAATTGATTAGAATCAACCTTTAGTAAATACTAATTAAAAGCCCATAAAAGTGACGGCCTCTGCAGTGTACTTTCACTTTGAGCTGTGACAGTTTTTGCTTTTACTTTGAGTTGTCGCCACCCCACAACCAGTCCCTATCAGCTCCTACCTCCAATCTCTGTCTTCACAGCTCTCTCCATATCCAGCAAGTTCAAAACAGACCCGTGTCCCTGCAATTTTTTTTTTCACTTTCTGTTATTCTTTTTGCACACAAAATTTGGTCAGTCAAGTGGTGTCTAGTGGTCACTGGCGGTAATTCACCTCATAGAGCAGAGGAGTAGATGGAAAATGATTTTTCCCAGCGTTGACAGACTCCGGCTACAAATAAACGTACAATAAACAGATCCAGGGACAGGAGGTTGCTTATGTCCCACATGTCATGTATTTTTCCATGTAACGGATTCCTATTCTTTCTGTATTTAGTCGGAATGCCAGCTCCCTGAGACCGGCCGACCTCCTCTCCTTAATTCTCATAGTCCAGGATCTGTACCCAGGATTCAATGTGCTGGAGGAGCAGTGTGTCCCGGTAAGCTTCCCCTATATTTACCCCCGCAGCCGGCAGTGTGATCAGCACGCACCGCTTTCGTGTGAGCTCAGAGGAGCTATTTCCAGCCGCATTACATCGGTATTTATAGCGTTGCACGTTCCCATTACTGGGAAAGTACAGAGACAGAGTCACAATGTTTACTGCAGCCCCAAAGAATCCGTTATAAAAGTGTAATGCAAAATTCACATATTTCGTTTAAAACACAGAGGGGCCATTTACATACAAAGTTTGCGGGGTGAAACGTAACCGTTGTAATCACCTGACCTCTTAAGTAAGTGCGTAATTAGCCAATAAGCCAAGAATGTAGGAGGAACGTGTGTGGGTAAAGTGGAGCAACAAACCTCACTAGTATTATGCTGTATCCGCTGAGTTTTTCTTACAACTATACTGCGTCCATACTGTGGGGTGGGGTGGGGGGGAGGGGGGATGTTACTTACGTTCCTGCATGATTACTGGGGGGATGTTTGTGTAAGCGCAGCCTAGAGACAAAGGGGTATATTCAATTGATGCCGAGTCCATTCCGAAATTCTTTTGATGGAATGGATCCGGCATCCATTATTCAATGCAGCGGCCAAATCCGGATGTCGGATTTGGCAACTGATTGATGCTCACCTGGCTGGTGTGGGGACCAGGTGAGCGCAGCGGCGGGGCCGGCGAGCTGCTCTCACCCAGCCCGGTGGCGGGACAGGTGAGAGTGGCGAGAAGGTACAGGAGGACATCGCCGTGTAAGCTGCTGCTGCTCACCTGGCACCATCCTCCCTGCCTCAATCAGACATCTTCTCGGTTATACAGTATATGGTATAATGTGTTATAGGCTCTGCGGTGTGGGGCATATTGCCTAATGCCCTGTTTGTTTTACCAACCTGAGGCGCAGCACCAGAAACTTTATTTGCAGAGGGGCAAAAAATTTCTAGTTACGCCACTGCCAAACTCCCCAGAGTGATGGAATTGGGGGTTGTCGTGGGACCACAACCCTACTACCAGGCCACACCCCCTTTCTGGCTAATGTGCGCATGGCAAAGGTATGCCCTCCCAGTGATCACCCTGCCCTAAAAAAATCCTAGAGTGAGCACAAGTTACCCCTTTATGAAGCACGTTACTGCTGCTGGTGAAGCTTGCATAGAAAAGTGTAACACATTGAATTAGCGTATATTCTTACACTTCCTGACTCCCTAACATGAATAAGTACTGTATGACATTATATGTTTGTGTGAATACGTACATGAGTGTCTGCTCGCTATATAAAGTAACATTCTATTGGTATTACAGGAGGCAGAAGAAAACGCACCCTCAGAGGAGTATTACACCCCAAACCCATCTCCCAGCACCAGCAGCTTAGGTGAGTTTCAGGAGAGCGGTGAAGTACAATAACATTCTGTGCATGATTAATGCAGCTAATACAGCTTTAATACTTAATATGTATAATATGTAAGTGTCTATATTTTAGATTATATGCTCCTTGGAGCAGGGCCCTCCTGTTCTCACAGCCCTCTTCTCACACATCAATTACAGCTCTCCTACCCATCTACCATCTATACCCGCATCCCTTCTCACTTGTGTTCATCCATATGTACCACTGACACCTGCCCCTCTGCTTCCCTACATCCCAGCTGTATTGTGTACTAAGAACTGTTCTGCTAATTGTTGCTGTGTTTTTAGATCTTCAGTTACACCCCCCCCCCCCCCTCCACACACACACACACACTCAATCTCACACTCACACACACACCCTGATCCTAACCCTCCCCAGCTTACTTACATTCGGGATGCCGGCTGTTGGGATTCGTCTATCGGTTTCCGGATACTTGTCGAAGTTCCAGCGTCGGTGTTCTGACAGCAGTCGGGATTCCATCAGCCAGCTTCCCAACTGCCAGGATTATAACTACATCCCGTTATATCTGTATGTATGTCTTATCATTTATTTATATGACACCAACAATAATCTATTTCTTTGCAATACAAGGCGGTGGCAGCTGGATGGATGATGACTCGTCTAGTTTTGGGGATCCTGAAATCCAGGTAGACTTTACCTTGTAAAGGTCTCTTCTTTAGGTTACTAGATACCACTTAGGATTTCAGAACTGAAGCGATTCTTTATCTCGCTCCTTAGATTGCGGAAGACAGTCTGAAGACTCTGGCTGGTCCTGTGCCTGAATCTACCAACACGAGGAGAGTTTTTTTGGATGCCAACCTGAAAGAGGGCTATTGCCCCATGATGCCACATTCTATGTACTGCTTGCCGCTGTGGCACGGGATGTCTCTGGTTCTTCTGACAAAGGTTAGCCGGGAATGTCGGGCTGAGGAGACTTGTCTGCATAGCTCAGAGTATAATGTAATTATGGTGAGGCTGGACGTCATAGACTGGCACAAACTGCAGGCATGGCACTGAAAACGTGGCGGGTGATTTGTGCCTGTAGTACAGTGGTTACTAGGGACAATCCCCACTCATCTTATCAGCTGTGACCTGAAACTGGTAACCCAGGTAACGGGTTCAAGTAGGGAGGCCAATCCCAGGGCGTTTTTTAGGGATTTAAAAGGCTCAATCCCTGGACTGGCAGAGTGTCTGGGAGCAGCTGTACATCCAAAAGGGTCTGTGAATCCCCGGAGGTGAGGCCTGAACTGGAGAGAATCAGTAACTGGAGAGCAAGGGGTGTGGCCGGCGAGCTGCACAGTGTGACACGCAGCGTGACCTCTGACCGCATCACACTGCAAAGAACCACACAGCCAGGATGGGAGCAGCCGGGCAGCATCTGAGCGAGTGCTCAGACGCTGACCGGTATTAGACTGCGCACAGTCTACTCCCGGCAATTTTAAGGTGAAATCCTGGGATCCCACCGATCCCAATCTCAGGATTGGCCACCCTAGGTTCAATTGCTGACTAATATGGTTTGATTTTTACAATACTGTGCTAATGCCAGTGTGGAAAAAATTATACAAAGTAGGAATGCTTTAAAAATTAGTAGTGTTAACAGTTTTAGCAATTAACAAAATGTAAAGGGAATGCACAGAAGAGAAATGTAAATCAAATCAATATTTGGTGTGACCACCTTTTCCCTCCAAACCCACATTAATTCTTCTAGGGCAGATAGGGCTTGATTATGGTTCACTCGCAAAAGCAAATTCTCTCTCTAACCATGTGCACCGCAGGGGGGGGCAGATGTAACATGTGCAGAAAGAGCTTGATTTGGGCGAGTTATTTCATTTCTGTGCATGGTAAATACTGGCTGCTTTATTTTTACACTGCAGTATAGATATCTGTTTGAAGTACAAACCCCACCCAAATATAACTCGCTCTGCACATATTACATATGCCCCCCCTGCAGAGCACATGGTTTGCTCCATGAGAGAATTTGCTTTTGTGAGTAAACCAGAATTAGGCCCCTAGTCAGGGAGTTTGTAGGATTATAGTCAGGTGTATGATTAACCAATCAGTTGATAATGATCATTTTCATATGCCAGTAACTAAAACAGAAACCGCTGTGCAGGAGGCTTAAAACTAGGTGAGGAACAGACAAACTGCTACAAAGTTGAGGTTGTGGTAGACCGTTTCAGGTGACACACCAGGGCAAGACTGAGCACAGCAACAAGACACAGGATAGTTATACTGCATCAGCAAGGTCTCTCCAGGGCAAAGATTTCAAAGCAGACTGGGGTTTCTAGGTGTGCTGTTCAAGCTCTCTTAATGAAGCACAGACTAACGGTAAACATTGAGGACAATAGACTCACCTGATTCTGGTTCACTCGGAACTGGGCGAATTTGTATTTGCGCATGTGCTGATAATGAACGGCTTCAGCGAAGGTCTGGTCAGCGGTACAATAATGAGTAAATCTGAATGTACACCCAAGAGGCAACCTACAGTGAATACACTTGGTAAACCTTAACCCGAAGCAATACTGTAGTAATGTAAAATGTGTATAGACCAAGGGCGCCACCTAGTGAAAACCATAAATGGCCATAAATTCCCTACCAGATCCTGATGTAACGTCCGCGTCAGCCTGAACCAAGGTAGATCCGGATATACCCCTTGATCCGGATATACCCCTTGATGTCTTTAACGCTTTGCTCTCCTGGAGGTACACAGGTCTGCTGCTGTCACACCTGCGCAGGGGATTCCTTTATCTATTTCATATATATATCTAATATATATATATATATATATATATATATATATATATATATATATATATATATATATATATATAATATATTATATATATATATATATATATATATATATATATATATATATATATATATATATATATATATATAAACGTTTTGCATATACTGAGAATATGAATGAGAACCCGTTATCAGAGAGAAGTATTTAACCATTTATCGTTGTCACTAGGTGGAGCCCTTGGTCTGTATACAAGGTTATTACTATAGGTACAATTATGAGTGTCTGCAGGCAACAGTGAAGTGGTTATGTCAGGGGTGTCAAACTCAAATTCATCGGGGGCCGCATCAGCAGTTTGGTCACCCTTAAAGGGCCGCAGTATAATAATAATGCAATGACACCACAGGCTGCTCCCTCTGTATAATAATAATAATGCAATGACAGCACAGGCTGCTCCCACTGTATAATATAACAATAGTAATGCCATGACACAAATTATTATACAGGGGGAGCAGCCTGTGGTGTCATTGCATTATTATTATACAGAGGGAGCAGCCTGTGGTGTCATGGCATTACTTTTATATGATACAGAGGGAGCAGCCTGTGGGGTCATGGCATTATTATTATACAGGGGGAGCAGCCTGTGGTGTCATGGCATAATGCCATGACACCACAGGCTGCTCCCCCTGTACAATAATAATGACACCACAGGCTGCTCCCCCTGTATCATATAAAAGTAATGCCATGACACCACCACCAAATATATTGTTTTTTTTATGTAACTTACTGTATTTTATCCCTCAGGCTTTTTTACTGCTGCTGCGGCTACGGCTCCAGTAATTTCAATTCCACTCTCTGTGCCGCGGCCTGTCCTGCTGCGGCCCCCCGACTCGGCCTGCCTTCCTTCCTCTCTGCAGACGCGTGGGTGGGAGGCGTCAAAAGGTGAAGGCTGGCGACGGCTGCGCGGGCCGGATTTGGCCCGCAGGCCTTGTGTTTGATACCCGTGGGTTATGTTCTAGCGGATCGATGCTGTCTAGATGGACAGTGTTATGGTCAACCATAGTATGTATTGCTAACAGAAGGGATATCGCTCTTTGAGTGCCTATCTCAAGCCACACACATACAGATGGAGCGCCTCTCAGCCAGCGCCGGGGCTCGCCAGAATGCCCCTGCTGGCGATTGCCGTCGGAGAGGTGCTCTATCTGACTGGGACGTGCGAATGTCTCGCACGCGCACCCCAGTTTCCAGGTGGCGGGGGTCTAGAACCCTGCCCGCTTCCGGGAGGCAGGCGGGCAGGGTTAGGGGGGGGTGCAGGGAGGCAGCAGCGGGGACCGACTGGGAGCTCTGTCATAAGGTGATGCACGCGTTCCCTTCCGACGGATGACTTGTGGCGATCTGACCGCCAGACCCCCACTGAATGAGAGCGGTTCCATCTTTATACTTCAAGCAAAGACCAGTACACAGCAGGCGCAAAATAGTGTAAATGTTCCTGGTGATCTGGGATGACCTTTACTATCTGAAAGTAGACGCTTACTGATGACATCACTTCCTGTGGCCACAGAACAAGTACCGCCTGCCATACGTTTCCTGCTTGCCCGGTGCACTGTACCAGACTACGGCTAATCTGTGATTATGGAGACGATGATACTGTGCTTTACAACCACAATGAGATCATCATACTAGTGTATAAGGCTCTTACTGATTGGGGATCTCTGGTGTCTCCACAGTTCTCCGGCAGCCACATCGCTCTGCCCCTGTACCAGCTCTTAGATGGTTTCAGTATGATGGAGAAGAAGCTGACGGAGGGTCCGGTTGTACGGTCACATGCGCTAATGGTGGAGCTGAAGCAAAGGACAGACCGGTTTGTTAAAAGTCTTGGTGGGCGTGAAGTTCAGGTGAGGTCGCATTGCAGTTGTGTTACCCACTTTTTATATCATTTTATGAGCTGTTTAGTTTCTGTATGTGGGTTGTAGCCAGGGTATACACATATCTCACTCACTGACACAACACAACGTATATGGCAGTGTGCGAGACGTTTTACCTGGAACCATCCTACTTCGAGGGGAGTTTAATTGTTGTTTTATACTGTGACCGCCACTAGATGGCAACCAATTGTTGCTCCGTTCTAGTGCAATTAGCCGCTGCGGGACGTATCATAGCTCATAGCTTCCTGATAGGTGCGCTGAAATACATGAAAACTCTGGTTTGGGCAATGAGACAAGAATTTGAGAACCCTAACCAGGACTGTAGAGTATTGGGCGCACACAAGAGGCATTGGCGTTTAAGAGGGGGGAACAATTTACACTTTTTTTCTGGTCTCCAAAACTTCCTCACTCCGTACAGCCAATCGTTTCTCCAATACCCATATATACATATACCGGCATCTCTGTCATTGATGAATTCTGTCTTCTTATTGTTTATATATAAAGTGCGCACACATTGTATTATTCATAGATGTATGCTGAATAGATCATAATACAAATAATGTACAGAAAAAAGGCCCTGGTAGTAAATTGGGCCCTGCTCCGAAGAGCTTACAATCTAAGAGGTGTGGGGAACATAGATGGATAGATAGAGAGATGCAAATTGGGGACTAAAAAGATTCTGCTATTCTCCTGTTTAAAGGTTAAGAATAAAAAAAGGTGCAAATAGATTCCTGTAATCCCTTACTGTACATACATTATATCAAAACGTATTTTATTTCAAAGAGTCTCTTATGTAAAATCTCTTTAGTTACAAAACGCCTGGACTGAATTCAAGAGCAAAGCGTTCTCCAGAAACGAGGCTGTGACACCGGATGAGTAAGTACCATCAGTGTACATGAGCAATAGGCAAAAGGTAATGACTCCAATCAGTACCATAGAATGTGACTGGAGGAAAAGAAGCACTTGGCCCATTTGTCTGCCCCTCTTGTTTATCCTTTAGGTAACCTCAACCCCAATTAATCCCTAGGTCTCTGTAAGGATGTCCTTATGTCTACAAGCATGTTTAAATTGTTCTACCGTCTCAACCTCTACCACCTCTAATGGGAGGCTATTCCACTTGTCCACTACCCTTTCTGTGATGTAATTTTTCCACAGATTTCCCCAGAACCTACCTCCCCCCAGTGTTAGTGCTTGTTCCCTTCTTTGTACAGTCTATAATGTATTTATATCCTTCTGGAGATATGGCCTCCAGAACTGGACACAGTATTCTAGATGAGGCCGTACCAGTGACCTATACAGAACTGGGCACAGTATATAGATGAGGCCATACCAGTGACTTATACAGAACTGGACACTGTATTCTAGATGAGGCCGCACCAGTGACCTATACAGAACTGGACACAGTAATCTAGATGAGGTCGTACCAATGACCTATACAGAACTGGGCACAGTATTGTAGATGACGCCGCACCAATGACTTATACAGAACTGAACACAGTAATCTAGATGAGGCCGTACCAGTGACCTATACAGAACTGGACACGGTATTCTAGATGAGGCCGTACCAGTGACCTATACAGAACTGAACACAGTATTCTAGATGAGGCCGTACCAGTGACCTATACAGAACTGGACACTGTATTCTAGATGAGGCCGTACCAGTGACCTATACAGAACTGGACACAGTATTCTAGATGAGGCCGCACCAATGACCTATACAGAACTGGACACAATATTGTAGATGAGGCCGCACCAATGACCTATACAGAACTGGGCACAGTATTGTAGATGAGGCCGTACCAATGACCTTCACAGAACTGGACACAGTATTGTAGATGAGGCCGTACTAATGACCTATACAGAACTGGACACAGTATTGTAGATGAGGCCGTACTAATGACCTATACAGAACTGGACACGGTATTCTAGATGAGGCCGTACTAATGACCTATACAGAACTGGACACAGTATCTAGATGAGACGTACCAATGACCTACACAGAACTGGACACAGTATTCTAGATGAGGCCGTACCAGTGACCTATACAGAACTGGTCACAGTATCTAGATGAGGCCGTACCAGTGACCTATACAGAACTGGTCACAGTATCTAGATGAGGCCGTACCAGTGACCTATACAGAACTGGACACAGTATCTAGATGAGACGTACCAATGACCTACACAGAACTGGACACAGTATTCTAGATGAGGCTGTACCAATGACCTATACAGAACTGGACATAGTATCCAGATGAGGCCGCACCAGTGACCTACACAGAACTGGACATAGTATCCAGATGAGGCCGCACCAGTGACCTACACAGAACTGGACACAGTATTCTAGATGAGGCCGTACCAGTGACCTATACAGAACTGGACATAGTATCCAGATGAGGCCGCACCAGTGACCTACACAGAACTGGACATAGTATCCAGATGAGGCCGCACCAGTGACCTACACAGAACTGGACACAGTATTCTAGATGAGGTCCTACCAATGACCTATACAGAACTGGACACAGTATCTAGATGAGGTCGTACCAGTGACCTATACAGAACTGGACACAGTATTCTAGATGAGGCCGTACTAATGACCTATACAGAACTGGACACAGTATCTAGATGAGGCTGTACCAATGACCTGTAGAGAACTGGACACAGTATCTAGATGAGGCCGTACCAATGCCCTATACAGAACTGGAAACAGTATTCTAGATGAGGCCGTACCAGTGACCTATACAGAACTGGGCACAGTATCTAAATGAGGCCGCACCAATGCCCTATACAGAACTGGACACAGTATTCTAGATGAGGCCGTACCAATGACCTACACAGAACTGGGCACAGTATTGTAGATGAGGCCGTACCAATGACCTTCACAGAACTGGACACAGTATTGTAGATGAGGCCGTACTAATGACCTATACAGAACTGGACACGGTATTCTAGATGAGGCCGTACTAATGACCTATACAGAACTGGACACAGTATCTAGATGAGACAGTACCAATGACCTACACAGAACTGGACACAGTATTCTAGATGAGGCTGTACCAATGACCTATACAGAACTGGTCACAGTATCTAGATGAGGCCGTACCAGTGACCTATACAGAACTGGACATAGTATCCAGATGAGGCCGCACCAGTGACCTACACAGAACTGGACATAGTATCCAGATGAGGCCGCACCAGTGACCTACACAGAACTGGACACAGTATTCTAGATGAGGTCGTACCAATGACCTATACAGAACTGGACACAGTATCTAGATGAGGTCGTACCAGTGACCTATACAGAACTGGACACAGTATTCTAGATGAGGCCGTACTAATGACCTATACAGAACTGGACACAGTATTCTAGATGATGCTGTACCAATGACCAACACAGAACTGGACACAGTATTCTAGATGAGGCCGTACCAATGACCTATACAGAACTGGACACAGTATTCTAGATCAGGCCGTACCAGTGACCTATACAGAACTGGACACAGTATTCTAGATGAGGCCGCTCCAATGCCCTATACAGAACTGGACACAGTATTCTAGATCAGGCCGTACCAGTGACCTATACAGAACTGGACACAGTATTCTAGATGAGGCCGTACCAATGCCCTATACAGAACTGGAAACAGTATTCTAGATGAGGCCGTACCAGTGACCTATACAGAACTGGGCACAGTATCTAAATGAGGCCGCACCAATGCCCTATACAGAACTGGACACAGTATTCTAGATGAGGCCGTACCAATGACCTACACAGAACTGGGCACAGTATTCTAGATGAGGCCATACCAGTGACCTATACAGAACTGGAAACAGTATTGTAGATGAAGCCGTACCAGTGACCTACACAGAACTGGGCACAGTATTGTAGATGAGGCCGTACCAGTGACCTATACAGAACTGTGCACAGTATTGTAGATGAGGCCGTACCAGTGACCTATACAGAACTGGGCACAGTATTCTAGATGAGGCCGTACCAATGACCTATACAGAACTGGGCACAGTATTGTAGATGAGGCCGTACCAGTGACCTATACAGAACTGAGCACAGTATCTAGATGAGGCTGTACCAGTGACCTATACAGAACTGGACACCGTATTCTAGATGAGGCCGCACCAGTGACCTATACAGAACTGTACACAGTATTGTAGATGAGGCCATACCAGTGACCTACACAGAACTGGGCACAGTATCTAGATGAGGCCGTACCAGTGACTTATACAGAACTGGACACAGTATTGTAGATGAGGCCGTACCAGTGACCTATACAGAACTGGACACAGTATTGTAGATGAGGCCGTACCAGTGACCTATACAGAACTGGACACAGTATTGTAGATGAGGCTGTACCAGTGCTGCGGATTCCTCTCCATATGCAGCCTGACCTGCCTTTAAGTAACTTGTAGACTTCTAGATCCCTCTCCTCCTCCTCAGTAGTTTCCATTATACTGCCCTTGATACTATATTTAGCCTTTTGGGTTTCTGAGACTTAGGACAGGATTCCCTTCTGTTTAGCCACTAGCACTGGTTTATCCTATTACACCGATCATAAATAATATAAAGGAGTCCCCATGAAGTGCCCAGGTGCACCCCAGTATGCTGCAGCACCCATATTGGGAACCACTGGCCTAGATGACACAATGCATATTACATGAATTTGCCTTTTCACTGACATTAACAAACCTCCTGGGCAATGGTTTTCTGGCTTCCCTCGTCTCCCTATGGGGCAGATGTATCAAGTCTTGGAGAGAGATGAAGAGAAGCAAGTACAAGCCAATCAGGCTGTGGCATATTTGCATCAATGCTTGGAGAGTGATACATTGCAGTGAGATAAAGTACTAGACAACCCCGCTTCTAACTGTCATTTTACAGGCTGTGTTGTCAATGTCAGTGGCAGGTGCTTTTAATCTCTCATCCAAGGTTTGATACATCTCCCCCTTTATGTATAATGGTTGGGTATGGAATCCCGACAGTCAGAATAGAAAATGCCGCCAATCTTTGGCAAGTGTTTTACAGCTAACCCTAATCATCTCCTCCCTCAGCCTAATCCTAAACACCTCCCCTCCCGCAGCCTAACCCGTACCCCATAACTCCCACTCCACAGCCCTTACCCTGAGCTGTGGGCCAGTGTTCCACCTTACCACTCTGCAGTATACACACAGCAGCCGGCCAGCAAGCCTTGCCCTCCCCCGGTGGTACAGAGCGAGCCAGGTATTTCCGCCCCCCTCGACTCCTGCAATCTGATTGGTTGATATGAGCATTGTCTCTGCTTGTCTTTAGAAGGTTAGATAAGTCTAACCTCACATTCTGCACCGTGGGTAACGGATCCTCTGTCTTCCTCGCAGGCTCATTCATGCATGCAAAAATGTGAAGCGCCAGCTGTGCTCCGTGTACCGGCAGCTGTTCTTGGCCTCTCCCATCAGTGGGACGCACGCCTTATCCCTAAATATACAGACCCGGGTCCGGAAACGCGTGCAGTAAGTGGCAGGACATTTATACGGTAGCTATGGGTAACTGGCAGCATTATGGTGATGGGTCCCTGCTTTATTCCCTGGTAACGCTGTAGTAGGCACCATGTTACTCTGAGAACAGGACCATTACCTTGCTGTGTAATTCATTTAGAAGTCCTTCATCCAGGGGCTTATACTGGTTCACTCGCAAGGGCAAATTCGCTCTCAGGTGGACAAAACCATGTGCACTGCTGGTGGGGCAGTTGTGACTTGTGCAGAGAGAGTTAGATTTGAGTGAGTTATTTTATTTCTGTGCAGGGTAAATACTGGCTGCTTTATTTTTACACTGCAATATAGATATCGGTTTGAAGTACAAAATGTAACTCTCTCTCTGCACAAGTTACATCTGCCCCACCTGCAGTGCACATGGTTTTGTCCATCTGAGAGTTAATTTGCGTTTGCGAGTGAACCAGAATAACCCCCTTGTGTAAGCCTGGGACCTTTTGCAACATTGGTTAGTGCAGGTGGTGACTAGGATACATATATGGGTGTAAGTGAATGGTGGGGACGGGCTCATTACTAAACTTAAATGTAAAGCAGAGACCCCCCTTCTAAGCAGGATTGGAAAGAGAGATCTGGGCTGCCTGGATGGAATATTGCTGTATACGCAGTCTGTATAGTGCTCAGTCACCAGTTATCTGCCTCCCCCTGTCTACATGGCAGAGCTGGAGGTAGGGGGGAACCTGGGTGCAATGTAGTACAGAGGGAGACTGACTGGGACTGTGCAGCCAGAGATATGATGTAAGCCTGCTCCTGGCGGATAAGACGTTTGAATGGGTGGTTGTGGGATTTGACTGGAGCCAGGTTGGGCGTGTGGGAGATAGGAGGAATTCATGTGTTTCCATTTCCAGGGAGAAGTTGGCGGACTGGAAGGAGTTTCTGCTGGTGAAGAGTAAAAGAAACATCACGATGGTCACATATCCTTTTTTTGCATCTGCAAATGCCTCCGATTTCCCTGCAGCAGGAAGAGGGACAGAGGAATTATGACAGTAATGAAAGGTGGCTGTTCGAAATTCAGACAGGCTCCCTGTAGTTCCCACAGCGGACACTAGGTGGCTGCTTCCATCCACACTTGGACATGGATCCCACCTGCAGTTTCCTCTATGAAGAAAGGACAGAGCGGGGTGTGTAATTGTAGCTGCAGCATACAGCCAGTTACCCGCAGATCACTGTAGCCTGAGAGAGTAATGCATCAGCCATTGATTTGCTCTTTGTCAATACCCTTTTCCAATTTGGGCCGATTTCACCCAATCCCGAGGGATCTTGCTGAAATCGGAGGTTGTTTGATGTCCCCATCGGGTCCAATGCGCGGTCCCGTACTCATCGGACGCGAGCCGGAAGACTCATCTGCTGTCTGTCCGACCTCCAACTCTAGCACCCCCCCCCCCCCCCCCCGCAGAGGAAGATA